>NC_045547.1:2865601-2895601 GCF_009769535.1 Thamnophis elegans
AGAAATGGAGGCACCGTTGCATTGGGTGGTGAAAGAGAAATTGCAAAATAGAGGTTTCCTTGTAAAAAAAAAGAAATGCAATAAAATATTTCTTCCTGTGGCTGCTTCCATCACTGGAAGCTTTTAAGAAGAAACTGGAGAACCATTTGTCTGAAAAGTAGTTTAGGGCTTCCTGCTTGAGCAAGGGTGTGGACTAGAAAACCTCCAAGGTCCCTTCCGACTCTGTTATTCTGTTATACTTTGCTTGAGCCCCGAATCAAGAAATAAACTCAACCTAAGCAGGACTTAAGCTGGGGTTGGACTAGAAGACCTCTAAGGTCCCTTCTGACTCTGTTAATTCTCTTATACTTTGCTTGAGCCCCGAATCAAGAAATAAACTCAACCTAAGCTGGACTTAAGCTGGGGTTGGACTAGAAGACCTCCAAGGTCCCTTCTGACTCTGTTAAATCTCTTATATTTTGCTTGACCCCCGAATCAAGAAATAAACTCAACCTAAGCTGGACTTAAGCTGGGGTTGGACTAGAAGACCTCCAAGGTCCCTTCTGACTCTGTTAATTCTCTTATACTTTGCTTGAGCCCCGAATCAAGAAATAAACTCAACCTAAGCTGGACTTAAGCTGGGGTTGGACTAGAAGACCTTCAAGGTCCCTTCTGACTCTGCTAATTCTCTTATACTTTGCTTGAGCCCCGAATCAAGAAATAAACTCAACCTAAGCTGGACTTAAGCTGGGGTTGGACTAGAAGACCTTCAAGGTCCCTTCTGACTCTGCTAATTCTCTTATACTTTGCTTGAGCCCCGAATCAAGAAATAAACTCAACCTAAGCTGGACTTAAGCTGGGGTTGGACTAGAAGACCTCTAAGGTCCCTTCTGACTCTGTTAATTCTCTTATATTTTGCTTGACCCCCGAATCAAGAAATAAACTCCACCTAAGCAGGACTTGAGCAGGGGGTTGGACTAGAAGACCTCTGAGGTCCCTTCCGACTGTTATTCTGTATCTTGCTTAAGCCCCTTCCTACTTTTTCAAGGGCTTGACCCTACGGCCACAATTTTGCCCAATTCTTGCTAACGGCGAGACAGCTGCTGTGAGTTTCGCGACCTTTTACAACCTGTTCTGGCCACCGTTGTTGAGTGAATCACCGCAGTCGCTAAGTGACAAGTGTTGTAAAGTGAACTTGGCTTTCCTCCTTGATCTGCTTCCCGGAAGGTGGCAACGGGTGTGTGTGTGTGTGGCGTAAACACCGGCGACGCTGCAACCGTCGTAAAGGCGAGTCAGTTGCACCTCAATTTCGATCCCTGACCACGGGGATGCCGGGCAACAGTCGTTAAGTGGGGAAACTGGCCCCCTACGTCACTTCCCCCTCCCCCCAGGCCCGTTGCAACCTTGAACCGGTCGAGGTTCAAGGTTGTAAGTCGAGGACTACCTATATTCTTTGACCAGAGAGATGGCTCAGCCGAGCAACTTGTTGAAGCTTGGCATCAGACGCACACTAGGCCACTTATACACAAACACACTATTCTACTCTATTCTATTCCATCCACACACACACACACACAAGGAGCTTTGCAAAATGAATGTTACAAGCAGGTGGCTGCTTCGTTGCCTCTGTACAACACGCTTACTACTACCCAGGTCTCTTAGATCTTGTGGGAAGCTAAAAGTTAATAATAAACTCCGTGACGTTCCTCGTGTAACACACCCATTGTGCGCACGCCCAGCCTCTGTGGCCCTTTAAGGACTCGGGATATTATGCAGGGTACGAATGTGGGCTCCTTCAGTGGAAATCGGGGTTCCTTTTAAATCAAGGGTGCTCTGCGAAATTTCTTGCCTTCCCCCCCCCCACCCTCTTCCGACAGAAGAAAATTATCCCTAGTTCAAGATTGAACAGTGGGGGTCCTTGGTGGTTTGCCTGCAAACGTTTTGTGACCCTGCTAGGGAACATCATCAGTGTTAGAAGGGAAGGGGGATTGGGAGATGGAGGAGGAAGAGGAGGATTGTGGGCCCCTGGGGCTCTCTGAGCCGAGTGGCTTTCTTGCAGACGTTTCGTGACCCAACTAGGGAATATCATCAGTGCTAGAAGGGAGTGGGGTTTGCAAAGAGGAGGAGGAGGAGGAGGAGGAGGAGGAGGAGGAAGAGGAGGAGGAGGAGGAAGAGGAGGAGGAGGAGGAGGAGGAGGAAGAGGAGGAGGAGGAGGATTATTGTGGGAACCTCGGTGGTTTTTGAGCTGAGTGGTTTTCTTGCAGACGTTTCGTGACCCAACTAGGGAACATCATCAGTGCTAGAAGGAAGTGGGGTTTGCAAAGAGGAGGAGGAGGAGGAAGAGGAGGAGGAGGAGGAGGAGGAGGTGGTGGTGGTCAATGACTGTGGGGTCCTTGGTGGTTTCTGAGCTTGATTGTTTTCTGGCAGATGTTTCATGACCCAACTAGGTAACATCATCAGTGCTAGAAGGGAATGGGGTTTGCAAAGAGGAGGAGGAGGATTATTGTAGGAACCTCGGTGGTTTTTGAGCTGGGTGGTTTTCTTGCAGACGTTTCGTGACCCAACTAGGGTACACCATCAGTGCTTGAAGGGTGTGGGGTTTGCAGAGAGGAGGAGGAGATGAGGGAGGAGGGGGAGCACCATGGGATCCTTGGTGTTGAGTTGGAGGCATTTTATGACCCAATGATTGGTAGGTAACATCATCAGTGCTAAAAGGGAGTGGGGTTTGCATAGAGGTGAAGGAGGAGGAAGAGGAAGAGGAGGAAAACGAGGAGGAGGAGGAAGAGGAAGAGGAAAAGGAGGAGGAAGAAGAGGAGGAAGGAAAGGAGGAAGAAGAGGAGGAAGAGGAAGAGGAGGAAGAGATGAAGGAGGAAGAAAAGGAGGAAAAAGAGGTGAAGGAGAAAGGAGGAAGAGGTGAAGGAGGAGGAAGAGGAGGAGGAGGAGGAAGAGGTGATGGTGGAAAAGGAGGAGGAAGAAGAGGAGGAAGAGGAAGAGATGAAGGAGGAAGAAGAGGAGGAAAAAGAAGAGGAGGAAGAGGAGGAGGAGGAAGAGGTGAAGGAGGAAGAGGAAAAGGAGGAGGAAGAAGAGGAGAAAGAGGAAGAGGAGGAAGAGATGAAGAAGAGGAGGAAAAAGAGGTGAAGAAGGAAGAGGAGGAAGAGGTGAAGGAGGAGGAAGAGGAAAAGGAGGAGGAAGAAGAGGAGGAAGAGATGAAGGAGGAGGAAGAGGAAGAAGAAGAGGAAAAAGAGGGGGAGGAAGACGACTCTGGGATGCTTGATGTTGAGTTGTTTTCTTGTGCTCGTTTCATGACCCAACCAGGTAACATCAGTGCTAGAAGGGTGTGGGATTTTTCAGAGAGGGGGAGGGGGAGGAGGGGGAGAGGGTGGCAGAGGGGGAGGGGTCCTCTGTGCCCTCTCGGCTTCCTTCTTGCCTCGCAGGCATTCCGTGACCGAACCCGGCCATCCGTGCCAGCAACAACAAATCCCAGAATCCTTTGCTCCGATTTATGCTATGAAACATCCATAAGCAAACACTCAAGAAGTTCTTGAGTGTTTTCTTAAACCCTTATTTGTTCATTTTACACCTCAGCTCACCTTTATTGATATTTCCACACTTGATTCAAGGCAGCGCACATGTTCGACACCCCGGCCTCCCTCGTCAAAAGGAAGCACTGGCCAAGCATCCAGATTTAGATGGTGCGACCACGGGGGACGCTGCCACAGTCGTTAAGTGTGAAAAAGGGTCGTAAGTCACTTTTTAAAGTGCCGTCGTAACTTTGAGTGGACTCCCTAACCGAAAGGTTGTAAGTCGAGGAATGCCAGTGTCTTGTTCTTCCCCGGGTACCATTCCCTGGGACGTAACATGAGACTATGTCCAACTTATTCGTTGCTACTCATTCCTGCTGCCACAATCCCAATCGTTCACTCTTTCTAACATACATTTTATCCCTATCGTTCATTCATTTCATCTATCTATCTATTTATCTAGCTAGCTTATTCTATTCTATTATTCTATTCCTTATTCTATTCTCTCTTCTATCTATCTTATTCTATGCTATTCTATTCTATTATTCTATTCTACCCATCCGTCCATCCATCCGTCCGAGGTGGCGCAGTGGTTAAATGCAGCACTGCAGGCTACTTCAGCTGACTGCAGTTCTGCAGTTTGGCTGTTCAAATCTCACCGGCTCAGGGTTGACTCAGCCTTCCATCCTTCCGAGGTGGGTAAAATGAGGACCCGGATTGTTGTTGGGGGCAATATGCTGACTCTGTAAACCGCTTAGAGAGGGCTGAAAGCCCTATGAAGCGGTATATAAGTCTAACTGCTATTGCTATTGCTATTCTATTCTATTCCTTATTCTATTCTTTCTATCTATTCTATTCTATTCTATTCCATTCCATTCTTCTATCATTCTATTCTACTCTTTTCTATTCCTTATTCTATTCTATCTTCTATCTAACTATCCTATCCTATTCTATTCCTTATTCTATTCTATCTTCTATCTCTTATTCTATTCTATTCCATCCTTCTATTCTATTCTTTTCCATCCTTCTATCCTTCTATTCTATTCTTTTCTATTCCTTATTCTATTCTATCTTCTATCTAACTATCCTATCCTATTCTATTCCTTATTCTATTCTATCTTCTATCTCTTATTCTATTCTATTCTATTCCATCCTTCTATTCTATTCCATCCTTCTATTCTTTTCCATCCTTCTATCCTTCTATTCTATTCTATTCTTTTCTATTCCTTATTCTATTCTATCTTCTATCTAACTATCATATCCTATCCTATTCTATTCCTTATTCTATTCTATCTTCTATCTATCTCTTATTCTATTCTACTCTATTCTATTCCATCCAGCCAGCCAGCCAGCCATCTCTTATTCTATTCTATTCCATTCTATTCTTATTCTATTCTCTATTCTATTCTCTATTCTATTCTATCCATCATTCTACTCTATTGCCTATTCTATTCTATTCTATTCTATTCTATTCTATTCTAATATATCTATCTATCTGTCTGTCTGTCTGTCTGTCTGTCTGTCTGTCTGTCTATCTATCTATCTATCTATCTATCTATCTATCTATCTATCTATCTATCTATCTATCATCTATCTCCATTCCATTCCATTCCATATACAGGTGAAACTCGAAAAATTAGAATATCATGCAAAAGTTCATTTATTTCAGCAATGCAACTTAAAAGGTGAAACTAATATATGGGATAAGACTCATTACATGCACAGCAAGATAGTTCAAGCCGTGATGTGTCATCATTGTGATGATTATGGCTTACAGCTCATGAAAACCCCAAATCCACCATCTCAGAAAATTAGAATATCGTGAAAAGGTGCAATATTCTAGGCTCAAAGTGTCCCACTCTAATCAGCTAATTCAGCCATAACACCCGCAAAGGGTTCCTGAGCCTTTAAATGGCCTCTCAGCCTGGTTCAGTAGGAATCACAATCACGGGAAAGACGGCTGACCTGACAGTTGTGCAGAAAACCATCCTTGACACCCTCCACAAGGAGGGAAAGCCTCAAAAGGTAATTGCAAAAGACGTTGGATGTTCCCAAAGTGCTGTATCAAAGCACATTAATAGAAAGTTGTGTGGAAGGGGAAAGTGTGGAAGAAAAAGGTGCACGAGCAGCAGGGATGACCGCAGCCTGGAGAGGATTGTCAGGAGAAGGCCATTCAAAAGTGTTGAGGACTTTTACAAGGAGTGGACCGAGGCTGGAGTCAGTGCATCAAGAGCCACCACACACAGACGGATCCTGGGCATGGGCTTCAAATGTCGTCAAGCCTCTCCTGAACAACAAACAACGTCAGAAGCGTCTTACCTGGGCTAAAGAAAAACGGACTTGGTCTGTTGCTCAATGGTCCAAAGTCCTCTTTTATGATGAGAGCAACTTTTGCATCTCATTTGGAAACCAAGGACCCAAGAGTATGGAGGAAGAATGGAGAGGCACACCCTGCAAGATCCTTGAAGTCCAGTGTGAAGTTTCCACAGTCTGTGTTGATTTGGGGAGCCATGTCATCTGCTGGTGTTGGTCCACTGTGCTTCATTAAGTCCAGGGTCAACGAAGCCGTCTACCAGGAGATTTTGGAGCACTTCATGCTTCCTTCCCCAGACGAGCTTTATGGGGATGCTGACTTCATTTTCCAGCAGGACGTGGCACCTGCCCACACCGCCAAAAGCACCAAAACCTGGTTCAATGACCGTGGGATTACTGTGCTTGATTGGCCAGCAAACTTGCCTGACCTGAACCCCATAGAGAATCTAGGGGGCATTGCCAAGAGAAAGATGAGAGACATGAGACCGAACAATGCAGAAGAGCTGAAGGCTGCTATTGAAGCATCCTGGTCTTCCATAACACCTCAGCAGTGCCACAGGCTGATAGCTTCCATGCCACGCCACATTGAGGCAGTAATTGCTGCAAAATTGGCCCAGGTACTGAGTGCATATGCACGCTTATACTTTTCAGAAGTCCAATATTGTTCTATGTACAATCCTTGTTTTATTGATTGCATGTAATATTCCAATTTTCTGAGATTGTGGATTTGGGGTTTTCATGAGCTGTAAGCCATAATCATCAAAATTATGACAAATCACGGCTTGAACTATCTTGCTTTGCATGTAATGAGTCTATCTCATATATTAGTATCGCCTTTTAAGTTGCATTAATGAAATAAATGAACTTTTGCACGATATTCTAATTTTTCGAGTTTCACCTGTATATATTTACAATGCAATACAAGAGCAGAGTTGGAAGGGACCTTGGAGGTCTTCTAGTCCAACCCCCTGCCTAGGCAGGAAACCCTATATGGTTTCAGACAAATGGCTATCAAACATCTTCTTAAAGACTTCCAGTGTTGGGGCATTCACAGCTTCTGGAGGCAACTTCTGTTCCACTGATTAATTGTTCTCACTGTCAGGAAATTTCTCCTCAGTTCTAAGTTGCTTCTCTCCTTGATTAGTTTCCACACATTGCTTCTTGTTCTGCCCTCAGGTGCATTGGAGAATAGTTTGACTCCCTCTTCTTTGTGGCAACCCCTGAGATATTGGAAGGCTGCTATCATGTCTCCCCTAGTCCTTCTTTCTATTAAACTAGACCTACCCAGTTCCTGCAACCGTTCTTCATATGTTTTAGTCTCCAATCATCTTTGTTGCTTTTCTCTGCACTCTTTCTAGAGTCTCCACATCTTTTCTACATCGTGGTGAGCAAAGCTGAATGCAAATATTACAGGTGTGGCCTTACCAAGGCTTTATAAAGTGGTATTAACCCTTCACATGATCTTGATTCTATCCCTCTGTTGATGCAGCCTAGAACTGTGTTGGCTTATTTGGTAGCTGCTGCACACGGCTGGCTCCTATTTAAGTGGTTGTCCACTAGGACTCCAAGATCCCCTCTCACAATTACTACTATTGAGCAAGGTACCACCTATACTGTACCTGTGCATTTCACTTTTGTTGCCTAAATATAGAACCTGACTCTTTTCACCATTGAACTTCATTTTATTAGACAGTGCCCAATGTTCAAGTTTGTCAAGATCCTTCTGCATCTGAAGCCTGTCTTCTGGAGTGTTGGCTCTTCCTGGCAGCTTGGTGTCATCTGCAAATTTGATGAGTTCCCCATTTGTTCCCTCATCCAAATCATTGATGAAGATGTTGAAGAGTCCTGGGCCCAAAACAGAGCCTTGGGGTCCCCCACTGCATACTTCCCTCCATGTAGATGCAGTTCCATTGAGGACGACACGTTGAGTGCGGTTGGTCAGCCAGTTACGAATCCATCTGGTGGTGATGCTGTCTAACCCACATTCTTCTACTTTATCTAGTAGTAGGTTATGGTCTACCTTATAGCAATAGCAATAGCAATAGCAGTTAGACTTATATACCGCTTCATGGGGCTTTCAGCCCCCTCTAAGCGGTTTACAGAGTCAGCATTTTGCCCCCCAACAACAATCCGGGTCCTCATTTTACCCACCTCGGAAGGATGGAAGGCTGAGTCAACCCTGAGCCGGTGAGATTTGAACAGCCGAACTGCAGAACTGCAGTCAGCTGAAGTAGCCTGCAGTGCTGCATTTAACCACTGCGCCACCTCGGCTCTTATCAAATGCCTTACTGAAGTCCAAGTAAACTATAATCGACGGCATTCCTCGTGTCCACTAATTTTGTCACATTATCAAAGAATGCCATAAGATTAGTCCGGCATGATCTGTTTTTGACAAATGCATGTTGGCTTTTGGCTATTACTTTGTTTGCTTCTAAGTGTTCGCTAATTCGTTGCTTGATTATCTTTTCCAGAATCTTTCCTGGTGTTGAGGTCAGGCTGATAGGTCTGTAGTTTCCGGGATCTGGGTTTTTTTCTCCCTTTTTTGAAGATGGGAACCAAATCAGCTCTTTTCCAGTCCTCTAGTAGTTTCCCGTTGCTCCAGGATCCCTGAAAGATATAGTTCAGTGGTTCTGAAATTTCGGCCAGTTCCTTCAGAACCCTGGGGTATAATCCATCCGGTCCTGGTGATTTGAACTCGTTTAGGGGTAGACATATAAAAATGGCTCTGTGTGTGTGTGTGTGTGTGTTTTCCAGCATAACTCTGGAATGCCTTGAGCAATTCCAACCAAATGTGATACACAGATGACTGACTCTGGAAAAATATACTGTGGGGAATAAGATACCCCTAATATCCTTTGGATGTGTTCTGTTAATATGCAGCCTGTTGTGCCTTAAAATGGCTTCTACTCTACTGCCGTAAAAATAGCAATAGCAATACCAGTTAGACTTATATACCGCTTCATAGGGCTTTCAGCGCTCTCTAAGCGGTTTAAAGAGTCATTGCCCCCAACAACAATCCGGGTCCTCATTTTACCCACCTCGGAAGGATGGAAGGCTGAGTCAACCTTGAGCCGGTGAGATTTGAACCGCCAAACTGCAGATAACAGTCAGCTGAAGTAGCCTGCAGCGCTGCACTCTAACCACTGCGCCACCTCGGCTCAAAAACTCGGTCTCCCACCTCAAAAGGGGGTTAACTGTACCAGCAGCTGTTGGCAGACGCCTCCAGACACCGGGTGAGCGAGGGATGGAGTCAGGGAGAAAGAAAGTAAAAAGACGGCGCACAGACGCACACAGGGGGAAGGAAGGCGGTGCGGCTGTGTGGCTGTCTGGCAACCTGGCCTCCCTTTCCTTAAAATCACATGTCCTTGGAGGAAAAGGAAGAAGGGGGGGGTTAAAACAACCCTTTTATTTAAATTTCCAAGAACCTAACCCGGGGTGGAGAAAAGCAGAAGAGAATTATTATTATTCCTTTCTTTCAAGGAAATGATTTCATTTCAGGAAAAAGGAAAGTAAAGCATTACTCCAGATGCACCAGCTGATTTCATCGCCTGCCCGCTGCGGAACTAACTGTGGGTGAAGGAGGAGGAGGAGGAGGAGGAGGAGGGGAATGTCCAATTTTGCTCAGCTGCAGGGAGGGGCAGGGGGGGGCTCAGGGGAGACCAGAAAAAATGCAGACAAGAGCAACTAAGATGACGGAAAGGCCGGGGAGGCTAAAACAGGAAGACTTTTAGAATAACTTGATTGTCACTTTAAATGTTCCTGGGTCGCCGTTGCGTTGAAATGAAATTTCGCTGCGGACGGCTCTCAAAGAGGCCACTCGCCCCCAATGTACACGACATAAATGTGACAAAAATATAAATGGATGGATGGATGGATACATACATACATACACAAATACATAAATTAGATAGATAGATAGATAGATAGATAGATAGATAGATAGATAGATAGATAGATAGAGATAGAGATAGAGATAGAGATAGAGATAGAGATAGAGATAGGCAGGCAGGCAGAAATAGATTATATATATATATATATATATATATATATATATATGTATGTATGTATGTATGTATGTATGTATGTATATATATATATTAGAAAGATAGATACAGAGATGATAGAAAGATAGAGAGAGCGATAGATACAGAGATGATAGATGATAGAGAGATAGATATGATAGATAGATATAGAAACAGAGATGATAGAGAGATGATAAAGATAGATAGATAGATAGATAGATAGATAGATAGATAGATAGATAGATAGAAAGATAGATGTTAGATAGATGAGAGATAAAGATAGATAAATATATAGATATAGATAATAGAAAGATACGTACAGAGATGATAGATAGATAGATAGATAGATAGATAGATAGATAGATAGATAGATAGATAGATAGAGATAGAGATAGAGATAGAGATAGAGATAGAGATAGAGATAGGCAGGCAGGCAGGCAGGCAGGCAGAAATAGATGATAGAGATAGATAAATATATATATATAATAGAAAGATAGATACAGAGATGATAGAAAGATAGAGAGAGCGATAGATACAGAGATGATAGATGATAGAGAGATAGATATGATAGATATAGAAACAGAGATGATAGATGATAAAGATAGATAGATAGATAGATAGATAGATAGATAGATAGATAGATGTTAGATAGATGAGAGATAAAGATAGATAAATATATAGATATAGATAATAGAAAGATACATACAGAGATGATAGAAAGATAGATAGATAGATAGATAGATAGATAGATAGATAGATGATAGAGAGAGATGATAGATATAGATGATATAGATGATAGATAGATAGATAGATAGATAGATAGATAGATAGATGATAGATAGATAAGATAGAGATGATAGATGAGAGAGATAGAGATAAAAGAGATGATAGAGATAGATAAGATAGATAGATGTTAGATGATAGATAGATAGATAGATAGATGATAGATAAATAGATAGATGATAGATAAATAGATAGATATAGATAATAGGAAGATAGATACAGAGATGATAGAATGATAGACAGACAGAGAGATAGAGATAGATAGATGATAGAGATAGATAATAGAGATATAGTGAAACATACATACATACATAAAGACATAAATGCATTAATGCATAAATACATAAACTCACAAACACACAAACAAATAAACAAATGCCTATACCCTCATATATTATATGACACAGAGAAACAACACGGTTTAGTTCCGATGTATAAATGTATATATTTATATGAAGAACGGCTGCAGGAATTGGGTTTGGCCAGTCTAGAGAAAAGAAGGACTAAGGGGGAAATGAGAGCTGTATTCCAGTATTTGAGGGGCTGCCCCAAAGAAGAGGGGGGTGAACTTATTCTCCAAAGCACCAGAGGGCAGGACAAGAAGCAATGGGTGGAAACTCATCAAGGACAGAAGCAATCTGAAATTAAGGAAAAACTTCCTAACAGGGAGGACAATTAACCAGTGGAACAGCTTGCCACCAGAAGTTCTAGGTGCTCCATCACTGGAGGTTTTAAAGAAGAGATTAGACAGTCACTTATCCGAAATAATATAGGTTCTCCTGCTTGAGCAGGGGGTTGGACTAGAAGACCTCCAAGGTCCCTTCCAGCTCTATTCTTTGGCGATAGCTGCTCTCTAGAAGTGGGTGACCCCGTTAGGACATTTGGGGAGGGGGCTCAGCAGTTGCAACAAGTGATTTGGGGGGGGGTGTCCCAAAATCTCCAGGGTCAACATTTCACCACTTCAGCCTCTCCCCGCTTCCCAAACACGCACAGGTAGTCCTCGACTTATAACAATTCATTTAGTGACCGTTTGAAGTTACAGCAGCACTGGAAAAGAGGGACTTGGGACCCTTTTCACACTTACGACCGTTGCAGCCTCCCCGTGGGGGGTCACGCGATCCAAATTCGGACGCTTGGCAACCGACTCACATTTACGACGGGTTGCAACACCCCGGGGTCCCATGATCCCCTTCGGCGACGTTCCAACAAGCAAAACCCAAGGGGAATCCAGATTCACTTTGCAACTGCGTTACTCCCTGAAGCACCACCGTGATTCACTTAACGACGGTGGCAAGAAAGGTCGTAAAATGGGGCCAAGCTGACTTAACCCCTGCCTTGCTCAGCAACGGAAATTAGGGCTCATTTGTGGGTCGTAAGCTGAGGATTTCCTGTAAAAAGGACCCCCCCCCCCAAGAATCCCCTGCAGGCCACTACAAATACTTTTCAACACGAAGAAGATACTGTGATTAAATGCACCGTTTCAGCCTGTTCAGAAAGTGAAAATATGTTTTTTCCAACCCAGGGGACACCAAATTTGTAAGCCGGCTGCCAAATTTCTAGGTAGGATAATCAAGGGATTAGCATCTGCCTAAATGACCTCATTTCCTTTCCAAATTGCCAATTTTGCAGACAGAGGACTGAGGGTTTAAATCCTTCAATATGGACAACCATTTAAATAGGAGCCAGCTGTGTGCAGCAGCTGCCAAAAAAGCCAACACAGTTCTAGGCTGCATCAACAGAGGGAGAGAATCAAGATCATGTGAAGGGTTAATGCCACTTTATAAGGCCTTGGAAGGCCACACTTGGAATATTTGCATCCAGTTTTGGGGGCCACAATGTAGAAAAGATGTGGAGACTCTGGAAAGAGTGCAGAGAAGAGCAACAAAGAGGATTAGGGGACTGGAGGCTGAAACATATGAAGAACGGTTGCAGGAACTGGGTATGTCTGGTTTAATGAAAAGAAGGACCAGGGGAGACATGATAGCAGTCTTCCAATATCTCAGGGGTTGCCCCAAAGAAGAGGGAGTCAAGCTATTCTCCAAGGGACCTGAGGGCAGAACAAGAAGCAATGGGTGGAAACTAATCAATGAGAGAAGCAACTTAGAACTGAGGAGGAATTTCCTGACAGTGAGAACAATTAATCAGTGGAACAGAAGTTGCCTCCAGAAGTTGTGAAAGCACCAACACTGGAAGTCTTTAAGAAGAGGTTGGACAGCCATTTGTCTGAAACGGTGTAGGGTTTCCTGCCTAGGCAGGGGGTTGGACTAGAAGACCTCCAAGGTCCCTTCCAACTCTGCTATTGTATTGTATTGTAATATTTTGATGCTTTCTGTTCAGCTTTCCCAAAGACAGATGCGGAGAGGTGCCGTTACGTAGGGGGGAGCATGTTGGACTCCAAGGCCCAAAATGCTCAGTGGGTGAATTCTGAACATTTGAGTCCAGAAAGTCTGGGGGTGGGTGGGGGGGAATTGAGGCCTTGGAGGTCTTCTAGTCCAGCCCCCTGCTCAAGCAGGAAACCTAATTCCATTTCAGACAAATGGTTGTCCCATCTCTCCTTGAAAACCTCCAGTGTTGGAGCATTCACAACTTCTGGAGGCAAGGAGTTCCACTGTCGGGAATAACATCCTGATGGTTCGAAAAGTTTGATGGTTGGCCGCATGACAAAACTCCAACGATGGAGCATTCACAACTTCTGGAGGCAAATTGGTTCACTGATTAATTGTTCTAACTGTCAGGAAATTTCTCCTCAGTTCTAAGTTGCTTCTCTCCTTGATTAGTTTCCACCCATTGCTTCTTGTCCTACCCTCAGGTGCCTTGGAGAATAGCTTGACTCCCTCTTCTTTGGGGCAGCCCCTGAGATATTGGAAGACTGCCATCATGTCTCCCCTGGTCCTTCTTTTCATTAAACTAGACATACCCAGTTCCTGCAACCGTTCTTCAGATGTTTTAGCCTCCTGTCCCCTAATCCTCTTTGTTGCTCTTCTCTGCACTCTTTCCAGAGTCTCCACATCTTTTCTACATCGTGGCGACCAAAACTGGATGCAAATATTCCAAGTGTGGCCTTACCAAGGCATTATAAAGTGGTATTAACCCTTCACTGTCATAAAATGCCCAAATTTTGATCCCACAAATTGCCAAAAGGCTGCAGAGATCTTAAGTCTGAGAACGGTTGTTTTAAGTCTCTCTCTCACACACACACAGAACTGTAATAACTTTTGCACAATCGGCTAATCAAATGGATAAATCAGGGACTCTCTGTCCTCTTTTAATTCCGCTCGAAATAGACCAACCCCAATTATAATCTTTGAGCCTGTTGTTGTCATTAGGGAGGTGCCAAATATTTAGATTTGCCAGGGCTCCAGAGAACATGAAATCATCACAATATCATTACACTCTTAACAATAAAAAAAGAAACAGAGATAAAAATCTTGAGTCTTCCTGATACCTGAACTGGTTCACCCTGTCTTAGAAAGAGCACAGATGGTAATATGAATAATATGAATAATAATAACAATAAAGTAGTTTTACTTTCTCTCCTGATTCTGCAATCACATTTACAAGAGGAAAGGAATTTGGTCTGTTTCCCACCCAAATAGCAACCCAGCCCAGCCTTACTCAGCTTTTACTACCCACACAAGGTCACATAGTAGCAACTATGCCTTCCCTACCGCTTGTAAAAGTTTAGATGATCCTACATACAGGCAGACCCCCACTTACAACCCCCCCCCCCCGAGCCCACATTTTCTCCGTGGCTCAGCGAGACAGTTGTTAAGTCAATTTTCAACCATCTTACGACCTTCCTTGCCCCCGTCGTTAAGCGAATCACTGCCGTGGTTAAGTTAGCCACCCGGTCGTTAAGCGAATCTGGCTTCCCCGTGGAATTGGCTTGTCAGGAGGTCGCAAAAAGGGGATCTGCGGGGACACTGCAACCGTCATAAGTATGAGGCAGTTGCCAAACGGCTGAATTTTGATCATGTGACCCCGGGGATGCCGCAATGGACACTGAGTGCGAAAAAGGGTCGTAAGTCACTTTTTTTCCCAGGGATGTAACTTCGAATGGTGACTCAATGAGCTGCTGTAAGAAGAGAACTATTTGGGTTGGAAAAGTTTCCTGAATTGGAGGGAGATGTCTCCTCTCTGCAAAGATGAAGAGAGTTGGAAGGGACCTTATGGGTCATCTAGTCCAACCCCCCGCCCTGCTCAAGCCAAGAAGAGAAATGAGAAAGACTAATTAAATAATTTTAAGTTTCCAATCCTCCTCTCTCTTCCGGATTGTGCAATTCAGCACCGGGTTGAAGGTATGAGATATTAATGTTCCCCGGGTTAATATTATTTATGATTATCTTCCTTCTCAAGCCGAGGAGTTTAACCCGGATTGCTAGAAAGAGAAGACTTTGGCACTATACAATTCCAAAGATTAGACAACTCACAACACCGATGACAAGCCTTATTTTTTCCGCTATAAGAAATTCATAACTTTGGACTTGATCTTGCCAGACAGGCTGAATTGAGCAGCTGCGATCCATTTTAAAATAAAATAAAATAAAAACCTCGGTTTATTATATGTGTGACTCTAAAAGGCCTTCTCGGATTGAAAAGAAAAGATTATTATTAGACTTTAACCTCGCTTTTATTACTCAAGCAAGCGAACAACATATGTAATACTCCTTCCTCCTCCTATTTTTTCAACAACAACCCTGTGAGGTGGGCTCGGCTGAAAGAGAGAGAGATCGGCAAATCTTCCTTCCTAGGGCAGGATTAGAACTCGCAGCCTCCTGATGATTGGCCCGAAGGCAGTCAGCTGAGGCTTGTGCCTAGGGCGGGACTAGAACTCACAGCTGCCTGGTGATTGGTCCAAAGGGAGGAACCAAGCCGGGTTTTGTGCCTAGGGCGGGACTAGAACTCACAGCCTCGTGGTGATTGGCCCAAAGTCACTAGGCCGGCTTTCATGGCAGCTCAGGAATTCTGGGAGTTGAAGTACACACATGTCAAAGTTGCCAAAGTTGAGAAAAACTTCGCTAGAATAAGAGCAGGTGAATTTTAGGCCTGCTGGGCACAAAGTTGGATGGGAAATTTCAGATATGTTTCTCTCTCTCGGTGTTAGAAAGAAGAAGAGAAGGGGGAAGGAAGGAAGGAAGGAGGGAGGGAGGGAGGGAGGGAGGGAAGGAAGGAAGGAAGGAAGGAAGGACACGGTTGTTAAGGGAATTGCTACAGTGGTTCAGTTAGTAATGCGGTTGTTAAGTTAATCTAGCTTCCTCCTTGACTTCGCTTTTCAGAAGGTCGCAAACGGGGATCCAACTTTAAGATTTGTAGACTTCAATTCCCAGAATTCCTCTTCCTCCTCCTCTCCAGAAACCCCCTATCCCATTTAACTCTGATGATGTTCCCTAGTTGGGGCATGAAACGTCTGGAAGAAAACAACCAAGCTCAGAGAGCACTAATAATGTCACAGACTGTCCTGTCCCAAGCCTATATACGACCACAGACTTGGCTGTCTGCCACAACTAAGGAAGGAGATAAGCAAACTCCCCTTGGCTGGGAGCCCAGAAAGCGATCTCGATGAAAACAAGGCTTGAACTCACGAAATTCTCCCAATCTTTCTCTACTGGATCAGTAGCAATAGCAACAGCAGTTAGACTTATATACCGCTTCATAGGGCTTTCAGCCCTCTCTAAGCGGTTTACAGAGTCAGCATATTGCCCCCAACAATCTGGGTCCTCATTTTATCCACCTCGGAAGGATGGAAGGCTGAGTCAACCCTGAGCTGGTGAGATTTGAACCGCCGAACTGCAGCTAACAGTCAGCTGAAGTAGCCTGCAGTGCTGCACTCTAACCACCGCACCACCTCGGCTCCTCCAGTAAATTGTTGTTTCCTGCAAAATTCCCCTCCCGTCGCTCCACCTATAAGATCTCCGGGAGGGTCCAATCAGTAGCCACCTGTTCCTATTTCCTTCTGTGATCCTTTTTCCAAAGCTGCTCCCTCCTCCTCGCAGCCCTACACATACTTACGTCAGGGACAGCTTCCCTCTGTTCTTCCTCACTGCTCCCTGACTCAGACGCCACCTGACGGCCAACAGGCCTCTCTAGTCCCTGCTCTGACTCCGAACACCCCCCCGAGTCTTCCTCAGCCTCCGGGGCAGCCCCATAGTGTCCATCGCTGTCAGATTCCACCGACAGCTCAGCCGGCCGCTGTTGGGCCACAACACAGTCCTTCTCTGCCTCCTGGACTACTGCAATGCGCTCTACATGGGGCAGCCTTTGAAGAGTATTCGGAGACTACAACTCGTCCAGAACGCAGCTGCGCGAGCGATTGTGGGTGCACCTCGGTACACCCACGTCACACCTATCCTCCGCGAGCTGCACTGGTTACCGATCGGTCTCCGGATACGCTTCAAAGTGCTAGTCGTAACTTATAAAGCCCTTCATGGTATTGGACCTGGGTACTTGAGAGACCGCCTGCTGCCAATTACCTCCCACAGACCCGTTAGATCGCACAGGGTCGGCCTCCTCCGGGTTCCGTCCACCAGCCAATGCCATCTGGCTACTACCCGGGGGGAGGGCCTTCTCTGTGGCAGCTCCAGCCCTTTGGAATGAACTCCCCGCGGAGATTCGGACCCTCACCCCTCTCCAGGCCTTCCGGAAAGCCGTCAAAACCTGGCTGTGCCGGCAGGCCTGGGGTCGATGAGTTCCCCTCCCCTCTCGACTTGTATGGCCGTATGACTCTTGTGTATTTTAATTATATGTATTGTGTTTGTATCCCCTTTTCCCCTTTTGAGTTGTTCGCCGCCCTGAGTCCCTCCCGGAGAAGGGCGGCATACAAATAAATTAAATCTGAAATCTCCTCCTCCTCCCCACTTCATTTCCTTCTCCTCTTCCTCCCCTTCTCCTTTGTAGATTCCTTTCCCTTGCAGCACTGATGATGTTCCCTAGTTGGGTCATTCAACGTCTGCAAGAAAACCACCAAGCTCAGAGACCACCAAGGATTTTAGGACGGCTGTGAAGGGCAAACTCAGTCTCCACGGACGTGTTCCTGTCCCAGAACCTTGACAAACGAGACATGCCTACTCCTGAGCCACCAAGTTCTACCAGGTGTAAAACGTCTCGGCCGTCCCTAAAGGAAACCCAGAAAACCACAATAAACTCGGTTCCACCACAAAACCGCGGTAGACTAAAGCGCGCTCGACTAAAGCGCGTACCTGACGTCATCACAGCACGACGAAAACATCACGCTGTGAGCGGTAAAGTTAAAATTAACGCGAAAACCTTACCCTAACCCCCCCCAACCTAACCCTAAACCTAACCCTAAACCTAACCCTTAACCTAACGCTAAACCTAACGCTAACCCTTAACCTAACCCTAAACCTAACCCTAACGCTTAACGTAACTCTAACCCTAACCCTAACCCTTAACCTAACCCTAACCTTAACCCTAAACCTAACCCTAAACCTAACCCTAAACCTAACCCTAACGCTTAACGTAACTCTAACCCTAACCCTAACCCTAACCCTTAACCTAACCCTAACCCTAACCCTAAACCTAACCCTAAACCTTAACCTAACCCTAAACCTAAACCTAACCCTAACCCTAAACCTAAACCTAACCCTAACCCTAACCCTTAACCTAACCCTTAACCTAACCCTAAACCTAACCCTAAACCTAACCCTTAACCTAACGCTAAATCTAACGCTAACCCTTAACCTAACCCTAAACCTAACCCTAACGCTTAACGTAACTCTAACCCTAACCCTAACCCTTAACCTAACCCTAACCCTAAACCTAACCCTAAACCTAACCCTAAACCTTAACCTAACCCTAAACCTAACCCTAACCCTAAACCTAACCCTAAACCTAACCCTAACCCTTAACCTAACCCTTAACCTAACCCTAAACCTAACCCTAAACCTAACGCTAACCCTTAACCTAACCCTAAACCTAACCCTAACGCTTAACGTAACTCTAACCCTAACCCTTAACCTAACCCTAACCCTAACCCTAAACCTAACCCTTACCTTTACGTGAATTGGCTTGCTTTAAAAGCGCTTTTTAAAGCACCCTTTTTTCTCCGCGGTCGTATTTGTTGCACTGCTGATGACGTCAGGTAATCGGGCGCGCTTTAGTGGACCGCGGTTTTGTCGTGCCACGAATAAACTCATTGCACATTTGTGTTTGATGTGTTTTTCTTTCGACATGACACCGATGCGGAAGGAACTGTGATCAGGCATTCAATGGGTTGAAATTTAGGAGGCGGTGATTAATCGTTCAGAAGAGGAAAGGGAGGAATTTTTTTCCCCGAACAGAAGGAGATTTAAGAGGCAGCGATTGTAAATCACGTATCTCGGGAGGAAAAAAGAACAAAACGGGATTATAAAAAATTTGGTTTCGAGCAACATTTTGTTGGAAATGACCTGGGGGCAAAAAAGAAAAAAAAAATTGGATCCAAAATTCAAGCGTGTCCCGACATCATCCCAGAACTGCCAAGGACGTCAACAACATCTGCAGGAACGTCAACTCAGAATCAAATCAGGATAAAGCCGGAAGGGACCTTGGAGGTCATCTAGTCCAACCCACTGCTCAAGCAGGAGACCCTACATTATTCCAGATAAATGGCTGTCCAGTTTCTTCTTAAAAACCTCCACTGATGGGAGCTCCCACAACGTCTGGAGGCAGCTTGTTCCACTGGTTAATTGATCTGCGATTAAAGAATAGCAGAGCTCGGAGGGACCTTGGCGGTCATCTAGTCCAACCCCCGGCTCAAACAGGAGACCCTATACCATTGCAGATAAGTGGCGGTCCAGTCTTTTCTTTTAAAAACCTCCAGTGATGGGAGCTCCCACAACTCCTGGAGGCAGCTTGTTCCACTGGTTAATTCATCTGCGATTAAAGAATAGCAGAGCCAGGAGGGACCTTGGAGGTCATCTAGTCCAGCCCCCTGCTCAAGCAGGAGACCAGATAATGTTTCAGACAAATGGCTGTCCAGTCTCTTCTTTTAAAAACCTCCAGTGATGGGAGCTCCCACAACTCCTGGAGGCAGCTTATTCCACTGGTTAATTCATCTGCGATTAAAGAATAACAGAGCCAGGAGGGACCTTGGAGGTCATCTAGTCCAGCCCCCTGCTCAAGCAGGAGACCAGATAATGTTTCAGACAAATGGCCGTCCAGTCTCTTCTTAAAAACGTCCAGGGATGCCCATGACATCTGAAGGTCACAAAAGAAGCCGGAATCCAGATCATGGGAAGTGCAAACTTCAATTTCTCTCTGTTAAGTGCGTTTTTACCCCACTTTGCGACCTTTCTGGCCACGGTGGTTAAGCGAATCCATGCAGGTGTTAAGCAAGGAACGCGGTTGTTAAGTGAATCTGGTTTCCACCTTGGCTCTGCGGGAGGTCGCAAAAGGGGATCATGTGACGGGGGGCGGGAGGACACCAAGACCGTCGTAAATACGATTCAGTTGCCGAGCGTCCGAATTTTGCTCACGTGGCTGTGGGGATGCTACAACAGTCGTAAGTGTGGAACACGGTCCTTTTCCTGTGCTGTTGTCACTTGGAACGATGGCTAAATGAATGGTTGTAAGTTAAGGACCAACTGAAATGATGCTACTCTTCTCAGTCTTGGTTCGTCTCGCTTGAACGACCATAGTCCTCTACTTACGACCGCAACGGGGACGGGGCGGAATTTCCATTGCTAAGGAAGGCACTTAAGTGAGTCGTACCCCATTTTATGGCTTTTTTTGTCATGGTTATTAAGTGGATCGCAGCGGTCGTTAAGCGAATCACACAGTCATTAAGCGAATCCAGCTTCCCCGCTAAGTTTGCTTGTGGAAGCCGGGATGAGTCACATGACCCAGAAGACTGCAAATGCCCATAAATACAGTGGTTCATTTAGTAACCGTCACTGAAAAGAGCAACTTAGGACCATTTGTGAGACACGTGATTTTTACCTTCAGACATTTGGCAACTGACTTGCACTTACGACGGTTGCCGCGACCATGGGTCACGTGATCCCCCTTTGCGACCACCAGACCAGCCAAGTCGATGGGGAAGCCAGATTCAAATAACAACGGTATTCCTAACTGAAGAACCACAGCGCTTCCCTTAACAACGACGGCAAGAAAGGACGCGAAACAGAGAGCAAAACCCACTTAGAAAACCTCCCGCTTAACAACAGCAACGTTGCGCTCAACCGCGGACGTCACACGAGGTCCCCCTGCATTATGTCCCTTGCGAAGCATCGGACTTTCGATCCCCGTGGCTGTAGGGACGGTCATAAGTAGGATGGTCGTAAGTATGAGAACCTGGCGTAAATCCTTTTTTTCCTCAGTGCCCGTACCTTCGGTCACTAAATGAAACGATCATTTAGAAACAATGAACGCTAAATGAATAAATCCTTTTTTCCCTCAGTGTCCGTGGCTTCGGTCACTAAATGAAACGATCATTTAGAAACAATGAACACTAAATGAATAGATCCTTTTTTCCCCTCAGTGTCCGTGCCTTCGGTCACTAAATGAAACGATCATTTAGAAACAATGAACACTAAATGAATAAATCCTTTTTTCCCCTCAGTGTCCGTGCCTTCGGTCACTAAATGAAACAATAATTTAGAAACAATGAACACTAAATGAATAAATCCTTTTTTCCCTCAGTGTCCGTGCCTTCGGTCACTAAATGAAACAATAATTTAGAAACAATGAACACTAAATGAATAAATCCTTTTTTCCCAAAGTGTCCATGCCTTCGGTCACTAAATGAAATGATCATTTAGAAGCAATGAACACTAAATGAATAAATCCTTTTTTTCCTCAGTGCCCCTGCCTTCGGTCACTAAATGAAACAATAATTTAGAAACAATGAACACTAAATGAATAAATCCTTTTTTTCTCAGTGCCCGTCCCCTCGGTCACTAAATGAAACAGTCATTTAGAAACAATGAACACTAAATGAATAAATCATTTTTTTCCTCAGTGCCCGTGCCTTCGGTCACTAAATGAAACGATCATTTCAAAACAATGAATGCTAAATGAATAAATCCTTTTTTTCTCAGTGCCCGTTCCTTCGGTCACTAAATGAAACGATCATTCATTTAGTAACCGAAGTTACCTGCCCTGGGGGAAAAAAACTCGGACTTAATGCCTGGTCCAGAATCACCTACAATGGACTTCCTATCTTCCTACCTACCTACCTTTCACCTGGGCTCTCCAGGTGTTCGAAACCCACCCTCCCAACAACACCCCTGCCAGGTAGGACCAGCGGGCACAGAGCCCAAGCGCCCGGCCTTCCAGCTGGGCTCTGAAAGCCAGATGCCCGACCGCTGGCTGGCAAAGCGTCTCCAAGGCTGACCCCAACCCCCGGCTCTATCAGGCACTCTGCACACGCCCCGGAGCCCCACTTACCGGGACCCAGATCCCTGAAGACGGCAGCGGGCGAAGCCGCAGCCCGGTCCAAGACCCATCCCAGCAGGAGAAGCAGCAGGAGCCGCCGCCGCCGTCCGGGAAGCAGCGGAGAGCCGGCCAAAGGGGACCCCGGACGCTTCCCCAGCCCGGGGGTCGCGGGATCTCCGAGAAGCATGGCACCCTTCGTCACTGAAAGGATCAGCCGCCGCTGCCGCTGCCCAACTCCGCTTTCTCTTTCGCTTTGCGCCCGGGGCGGGGATTCCGCGCAGGAGAGCGCGGGGGGTGATCCCTCGGCGGAGGCGGCCCTCTGAGGATGGGCAGAGGGCTGTCGAAGAGCCACCCTGCCGGTTCCCGGAGGAGGGTCGGGGGTCGCAAGCGCGAGGAACCCACCCACCCACCCACTCCGTTGGCAGCGGGCGCCAGGTTGGGGAAGGCAAAGGCGGCTGCGCCCTGGGACTCAAACCCAGCGAAGGGCAGGGATTGCAAGGAGGCAAGAGGGGAGGGTCGCCCCGACCCGGGTTCTGACGACCCTCCTTGACACGCGTGCAAAGGAGCCGATGCGGCCGCTTTGGTATTCCGTGGGTTGCGCTCACGTGAGGAACGGGGCGTCAATTGTAAACGGGCTTGGCACGAAGCAAACCCTAACCCTGTGACCCGCGTTCTGACGACCCTCCTTGACACGCGGGTTGGGGTGATGCGTGCAAAGGAGCTGATGCGGCGGCTTTGGGCTGCCGTGGGTTGCACTCACGTGGGAAAGGTGGCATCAATTGCAAGCGGGCTTGGCACGAAGCAAACCCTAACCCTGCGACCCCGGTTCTGACGACCCTCCTTGACACGCGGGTTGGGGTGATGCGGGCAAAGGAGCTGATGCGGCCGCTTTGGGCTGCCGTGGGTTGCGCTCACGCGGGATTGGGGGGGGGGACGTCAATTGCAAGCGGGCTTGGCAGGATCCTAACTCTGCGACCCGGGTTCTGACGACCCTCCTTGACACGCGGGTTGGGGTGATGCGTGCAAAGGAGCTGATGCGCCGCTTTGGGCTGCCGTGGGTTGCGCTCACGTGAGGATGGGGAAGGAGGCGAGCTTGGCAGGACCCTAACCCTAACTGTGCGAACCAGAAGGGGAGTCTCCGAGCTCAGGCCAGTGAGCCAAGTTATCCCGGGTTATCTTCGGGGGTTGGTTGCTGGGGGGGGGGATGCGTTGGGGGTCTTTGGGGTTGGGTTTTCTTTTTAAAGCTTCTTTCATTTCTAAAAGGGTCAAGCAGGAAACAAGGAGGCTTCATCAAGGAACCACACAAGGAGGAAAGAATTCTCAAACTATCACTCAGAAGGCTTGTATACAAACAGAGAGCAAAGCCCATTCCTTCTAGCACTGATGCTGTTCCCTAGTCCGGTGATGAAACGTCTGCAAGAAAACAACTGAGCTCAGAGAGCACCAAGGACCCCCCAGTCCTCCTCTTCATTCATCTCCCTCCCTTTCGTTCCTTCTTCTGCTTCCTCTTCCCCGCCTCCTCCTCCTCCTCCTCTCCACAAACCCCTCTCCCTTCTAGCACTGATGATGTGACCTAGTTGGGTGATGAAACGTCTGCAAGAAAACAGCCAAGCTCAGAGTATACTAGGAACTGCACAGTTCTCCTCGCTGCAAACCTCAGTCCCTTGCAGCACTGATGGTGTTACCTAGTTAGGTGATGAAATGTCTGCAAGGAAACCCCCAAGCTCCGAGAGCACCAAATAGCTCCTCCTCCTCCTCCTCCTCTTCCCCCTCCTCCTCTCTGAAAACTCTACTTTCCTTCCAGCATTGATGATGTTACCTAGTTTGGTCATGAAATGTCTGCAAGAAAACTAGGAAGCTCAGAACGCATATTACTCCTGCTCCTCCTCTTCTTCTTCTTCATCCACCTCCTTCGCCTCCTCCTCTTCTTCCTCTTCCTCTTCTTCCTCTTCTTCCTCTTCCTCCTCTTCTTCCTCTTCCTCCTCCTCTTCTTCCTCTTCCTCTTCTTCCTCTTCTTCCTCTTCCTCCTCCTCTTCTTCCTCCTCTTCTTCCTCTTCCTCCTCTTCCTCCTCCTCTTCCTCCTCCTCTTCTTCCTCTTCTTCTCCTCTTCTTCGTCTTCCTCCTCCTCTTCTTCTTCTTCCTCCTCCTCATCTTCTTCTTCCTCTTCCTCCTCCTCTTCCTCCTCCTCTTCTTCTTCCTCCTCTTCTTCCACTTCCTCCTCTTCCTCCTCCTCTTCCTCCTCTTCTTCTCCTCTTCTTCGTCTTCCTCCTCCTCTTCTTCTTCTTCCTCTTCCTCTTCCTCCTCCTCTTCCTCCTCTTCTTCCTCTTCTTCTCCTCTTCTTCCTCTTCCTCCTCCTCTTCTTCTTCCTCCTCTTCTTCCTCTTTCTTCTCCTCTTCTTCCTCCTCTTCCTCTTCTTCCTCTTCCTCCTCCTCTTCTTCCTCCTCCTCTTCTTCCTCTTCTTCCTCCTCCTCCTCTTCTTCCTCTTCCTCCTCCTCCTCTTATTCTTCCCCCTCCTCTTCTTCCTCTTCTTCCTCTTCCTCCTCCCCTTCCCACTGTTGAATCCTGAGCTATAAATAGTCTGTTCTATTGGAACTCATATATATTGCTACTGTATATACATTATATTGCCAAAAGTATTCGCTCACCTGCCTTTACTCGCACATGAACTTACTGTAAGTGACAATCCCATTCCTAATCCATGGGGTTCAATATGACCTCAGTCCACCCTTTGCAGCTATAACAGCTTCAACTCTTCTTGTGTAAATATATTTTATTTTCATTTCATTTCATACAGTCACATATATACTGTGCATAACCGGGGCATATAACATTGAACAATAAACACAGCCCCTCCCTCTTGTCAACAATACCCCCCAAAATACAAACCCAATATACCACTTCGACCCACCATACACCCTTTCTTTCGCCCCCCTCCAACTTTCGTTCTTCCCTCCTACGTTCCCGTCTATCCTACTTCCCTTCCCCCTCTATCAGAGGAGTGATAGAACAGCTTCAACTCTTCTGAGAAGGCTGTCCACAAGGTTCAGGAGTGTGTTGATGGGGATTTTTGACCATTCTTCCAGAAGCGCATTTGTGAGGTCACACACTGATGTTGGACGAGTTTACGTGGCCTACCGCTTCGTGGCTGAGTTCCTGTCGTTCCCAAACACTTCCACGTTCTTATAATACAGCTGACAGCTGACTGTGGGATATTTAGGAGCAAGGAAATCTCACAACTGGATTTGTTGCACAGGTGGCATCCTAACACAGTTCCACGCTGGGATTCACTGAGCTCCCAAGAGCGACCCCTTCTTTCCCAAATGTTTGTAAAAACAGTCTGCATGCCTAGGTACCTGATTTTATACACCTATGGAAGTGATTGGAACACCTGATTATGATTGTTTGGATGGGGGAGCGAATACTTTTGGCAATATAGTGTATATCTCCAAAAATGTCTCTTATTGATTTCTGGTGACTTTATTGTCTGTCTGTCTGTCTATTTCCCTCCTTAATAAGTTTTATAAATAACTCGAGGGAGCAAATAATAGTCGCACCAAATTTCATAAGGCGGGACGAGGCAGTCTCCTGGTGATTGATCCACAGCCACCCAATCAGTTTTCACGCCTATGGTGGGACTATAACTCACTGCCTCCAGGTGATTGGTCCAAAGTCTCCCAGCTGGCAGGACTATAACTCCCTGTCTCCTGGTTTTTCACCTTGTACCTTAACCATATTAATATATCTTTGCTAGAAACGTCTGCTCTGCTCCTATGTTATAGTAGCCAAATGAATATTTTCTCCCAAATTTTCATTTTTGCCCATGTTTTGTCAACATTTCTGAAAAGTCCGCCTTTTTAAAACTTCATTTTTTAAAAATTCTCTTACCAGGATTTAAATACCTCTTTTGCTTTTAAATGCACCTCTAAAATGGACTTCTCGCTAAAATTGTTAACTAACCTCAGAGCATTTAAAATCAGTTAAAAAGAAAAAAATATCGGAAACCCAAAAGGCGCCTGGTAAAATTTTGATAGCGGGAAGGATGAGAATAAAACAAAAACAGCCACGAATAACTTGCTAAAAGTCCCATAAACATTTCTGGGGAAATTCTCTGGGAAATCAGTTTGTGAGACAAGCAGCTGTGCTTTTCCAATGCAAAATCTTGAACGCAGATGTCAAAAATCCCCTCTTTAAACAGCTAATGCTAAAGAATGTTGAGATGGTTGCTAAGACAAATATTGTCCTGTTTATTCTGGGATAACAAACACAATGTCAGAATGCAGACTTTCAAAAGTAAATCAAGGCCAAACGGGAATTCTTATTTGAATTTGTACGCAGGCCAACTTCCTTGAGAATTGACATTCCCCTTCCCATCGAAGCCAACAAGATTTGCAGCTGCGTGTTGTCAGCGCCAGTTTCTTTCAAGATTTCCCAATTTTTATTAGAGAATCAAAAGTTGTAAATTATGTACATGTGTTGTATTTGTGCTGATAAATAAATAAAGGGAGACTAGTATAGATCTATTTCAAGCTATTTAGCTCTCATCAGCTAGCCATACCCTTACTGGGATTCGAACCTGGGCTGTATTACATATTAGGCAGATGTGTTAACCACTAAGCCACAAGGTTCTCCTCCTTTATCAGCTGAGCCAGAGAAATAGGTATGTATTTAGTGTCACAACCCCTGGTATGCCCAAATATGGGAGGAAGCCTACTGCTTCCTTTCTCTGTCCATCGGCTCATCACAAGAGACCATCCAGACAGAAACCCAATATTTTTACTGTTGCCTTTGTTACATTTGTGTTGTATTTATGCTGATAAATAAATAAAGGGAGACTAGTATAGATCTATTTCAAGCTATTTAGTTCTCATCAGCTAGCCATACCCTTACTGGGATTCGAATCTGGGCTGTATTACATATTAGGCAGATGTGTTAACCACTAAGCCACAAGGTTCTCCTCCTTTATCAGCTGAGCCAGAGAAATAGGTATGTATTTAGTGTCACAACCCCTGGTATGCCCAAATATGGGAGGAAGCCTACTGCTTCCTGTCTCTGTCTATCGGCTCATCACAAGAGACCATCCAGACAGAAAGCCAATATTTTTACTGTTGCCTTTGTTACATTTGTGTTGTATTTATGCTGATAAATAAATAAAGGGAGACTAGTATAGATCTATTTCAAGCTATTTAGCTCTCATCAGCTAGCCATACCCTTACTGGGATTTGAACCTGGGCTGTATTACATATTAAGCAGTTGTGTTAACCACTAAGCCACAAGGTTCTCCTCCTTATCAGCTGAGCCAGGGAAGTAGGTATGCATTTAGTGTCACAACCCCTGGTATGCCCAAATATGGGAGGAAGCAGACTATATATATATATATATATATATATATATATATATATATATATATATATATATATATATATATATATATATATATATATATATATATATATATATATATATATATATATATATCAGGGAGGTTTTGATGAGCAATTTTTCTCTGTCCTCAACTTCCAACGACTCGTTTAGTGACTGTTCAAAGTGACAACGGCCCTGAAAGAAAAGGAACCTTCGACCGTTCTTCACATTTACGACCATTGCAGCATCCCCCTGGCCACCTGGTCATAATTCTGACACTTGGCAACTGACTCATATTTATGACGGTTGCCATGGTCTTCCAGTCCATCCCTCAAGCAGAAAATGCTACCACTTAGAGGCAAAGAGGTGTCCAATATCTTCTTAAAAACTTCCAGCGTTGGAGCACACACAACTTCTGGAGGCAAGTTGTTCCACTGGTTAATTGCTCTTGCTGTCAGGAAATTTCTGCTTCACTATAGAATGGAATAGAATAGAATATATTGTACAGTAGGATAGGATAGGATGTATTGTAGAGTAGAGATAGGATAGAATCTTAGAATAGAATAGGAATAGAATAGAACAGAACAGAATAGAATATATTGTAGAGTAGAGATAGGATAGAATATTAGAACAGAATCGGAATAGAATAGAACAGAACAGAATATATTGTAGAGTAGTATAGGATAGAATATTAGAATAGAATAGAATAAAACAGAACAGAATATATTGTAGAGTAGTATCGGATAGAATATTAGAATAAAATAGGAATAGAATAGAACAGTATATATTGTAGAGTAGAGATAGGATAGAATATTAGAATAGAACAGAATAGAATAGAATATATTGTAGAGTAGGGATAGGATAGAATATTAGGATAGAACAGAACAGAATATATTGTAGAGTAGGATAGGATATATTGTAGAATAGAGATAGGATACAATATTAGAATAGAATAGGAATAGAATAGAATAGAATATATTGTAGAGTAGGATGGGATATATTGTAGAATAGAGATAGGATACAATATTAGAATAGAATAGGAATAGAATAGAATAGAATATATTGTAGAGTAGGATAGGATATATTGTAGAATAGAGATAGGATACAATATTAGAATAGAATAGGAATAGAATAGAATAGAATATATTGTAGAGTAGGATAGGATATATTGTAGAATAGAGATAGGATACAATATTAGAATAGAATAGGAATAGAATAGAATAGAATATATTGTAGAGTAGGATAGGATATATTGTAGAATAGAGATAGGATACAATATTAGAATAGAATAGGAATAGAACAGAACAGAATATATTGTAGAGTAGGATACGATATATTGTAGTGTAGAGATAGGATAGAATATTATAATAGAATAGGAATAGAATGAAAGAGAATAGAATAGAATATATTGTAGAGTACAGATAGAATAGAATATTAGAATAGAACAGAACAGAATAGAATATATTGTAGAGTAGGGATAGGATAGAATAGAATAGAATAAAACAGAACAGGAGTTGGAAGGGACCTTGGAGGTCTTGGAGAAGGGACTAGGGGAGACATGATAGCAGTCTTCCAATATCTCAGGGGTTGCCCCAAAGAAGAGGGAGTCAAACTATTCTCCAGGGCACCTGAGGGTAGAACAAGAAGCAATGGGTGGAAACTAATCAAGGAGAGAAGCAACTTAGAACTGAGGAGGAATTTTCTGACAGTGAGAACAATTAACCAGTGGAACAGAAGTTGCCTCCAGAAGTTGTGAATGCCCCAACACTGGAAGCCTTTAAGAAGATGTTGGAGAGACATTTGTCTGAAACGGTATAGGGTTTCCTGCCTAGGCAGGGGGTTGGACTAGAAGACCTCCAAGGTCCCTTCCAATTCTGCTATTGTATTGTATTGTATTATTCCATGGGTTGATTGTTCTCACCGTCAGAAAATTTATCCTTCTTTCCAGGTTGAATTTCTCCTGGGTCAGTTTCCATCCATTCTTCCTTGTCTGGCCTTCAAGTGCTTTGGAGAACAGCTTGACCCCCTTCCTCTCTGGGGCAGCTCCTCAAATATTGGAAGACTGCTATCATGTCTCCCCTGGTCCTTTTGTTGATTAAAGTCAGATGAACAGAGTTGGAAGGGACCTTGTGGGTCATCCAGTCCAACCCCTCGCCCAAGCAGGAGACCCTGCACCATTCCTGACAGAGGGCAGTCCAGTCTCTTCTTGAAAGCCTCCAGGGATGAAGCTCCCACAACTTCCGAAGGCAACTTCTGTTCCATGGGTTGATTGTTCGCACCGTCAGAAAATTTCTCCTTATTTCCAGGTTGAATCTCTCCTTGTTCAGTTTCCATCCATTATTCCTTGCCTGGCCTTCGGATGCTTTGGAGAATAGCTTGACCCCCTTCCTCTCTGTGGTAGCCACAGGTATTGGATTGAATTAAATTGGATGACCCATTTAGTCCTTATGGATATCTCTTCTATTCTCCAAAGCATTTAAAGGCTGGAGAAGAAGCGAGTGATGGAAACTAATCAACAAGAAAAGCAACTTTAAACCAGGGAGAAATTTCCTGACAGGGAGGACACTCCATCAGTGGAACAGAAGTTGCCTCCAGAAGTTGTGAATGCCCCAACAATGGAAGTCTTTAAGAAGATGTTGGATAGCCAT
>NC_045547.1:2900601-2905398 GCF_009769535.1 Thamnophis elegans
CTGGGCTTCAAATTGTTACAACAGCTGGGGAATTCTGGGAATTGAAGTCCACTGGGCTTCAAATTTTTGCAATAGCTGGGGAATTCTGGGATTTGAAGTCCATCTGTCTTCAAGATGGATTCGTAACTGGCTGACCAACCGCACTCAACGTGTCGTCCTCAATGGAACTGCATCTACATGGAGGGATGTATGTAGTGGGGGACCCCAAGGCTCTGTTTTGGGCCCAGGACTCTTCAACATCTTCATCAATGATTTGGATGTGGGAATAAATGAGGAACTTGTCAAATTTGCAGATGACACCAAGCTGGCAGGAATAGCCAACACTCCAGAAGACAGGCTTCAGATACAGAAGGATGTTGACAAACTTGAACATTGGGCGCTATCTAATAAAATGAAGTTCAATGGTGAAAAGAGTAAGGTTCTACATTTAGGCAAGAAAAATGAAATGCACAGGTCCAGTATAGGTGGTACCTTGCTCAATAGTAGTAACTGTGAGAGGGATCTTGGAGTCCTAGTGGACAACCATTTAAATAGGAGCCAGCCGTGGGCAGCAGCTGCCAAAAAGGCCAACACAGTTCTAGGCTGCATCAACAGAGGGAGAGAATCAAGATCACGTGAAGGGTTAATACCACTTTATAAAGCCTTGGGAAGGCCACACTTGGAATATTTGCATTCAGTTTTGGTGGCCACAGTATAAAAAAGATGTGGAGACTGTAGAAAGAGTGCAGAGAAGAGCAACAAAGAGGATTAGGGGACTGGAGACTAAAACATAGGAAGAACGGTTGCAGGAACTGAATATCTCTAATTTAATGAAAAGAAGAACTAAGGGTAACATGATAGCAGCCTTCCAATATCTCAGGGGTTGCCACAAAGAAGAGGGAGTCAAACTATTCTTCAAGACACCTGAGGATAGAAGAAGAAGCAATGGGTGGAAACTAATCAAGGGGAGAAGCAACTTAGAACTGAGGAGAAATTTACTGACAGTTAGAACAATGAATCAGTGGAACAGAAGTTGCCTCAAGATGTTGTGAATGCCCCAACATTGGAAGTCTTTAAGAAGATGTTGGACAGCCATTTTTCTGAAACGGTATAGGATTTCCTTCCTAGGCAGGGGGTTGGACTAGAAGACCTCCAAGGTCCCTTCCAACTCTGTTATTCTATTCTATTTTATTCTATGGAAGGAAGGAAGGAAGGAAGGAAGGAAGGAAGGAAGGAAGGAAGGAAGGAAGGAAGGAGCGAGAGAGGGAGGGAGGGAAGGAGGGATTCTCCAAGGCACCTGAGGGTAGAAGAAGAAGCAATGGGTGGAAACTAATCAAGGAGAGAAGCAACTTAGAACTGAGGAGGAATTTCCTGACAGTGAGAACAATTAACCAGTGGAACAGAAGTTGCCTCAAGATGTTGTGAATGCCCCAACACTGGAAGTCTTTACGAAGATGTTGGATAGCCATTTGTCTGAAACGGTGTAGGGTTTCCTGCCTAGGCAGGGGGGTTGGACTAGAAGACCTCCAAGGCCCCTTCCAACTCTGCTATTGTATTGTATTGTAAGTGGTTGAATCAGCTGGGGAATTCTGGGAGTTGAAGTCCATCCGTCTTCAAGTGGTTGATTCAGCTGGCGCAGTGATGGCTAAACGTTTTCTAAAGGTGTGCCAAACCTGTGCGCGAGCAACCGCCCCACCTGCGCATGCGCGAGCCACCCACAGGGGAGGGGAATTGTCACCTTCCCCAGGCTCCGGAGCCTTTCCTGAAGCCTGGGGAGTGTGAAAAACAGCCCAACGGCCCAACCGGAACTTCCGGTTGGGCCTGTTTTTCACCCTCTCTAGGCCCGGAGGCTTTCCTGAAGCCTGGGGAGGGCGAAATCTTCCCCGAACCTCCAAAAGGCCGAAAGTCAGCTGGCTGGCGCAAGCATGCGCGCTGGAGTTGTGGGCTGCCATGCCAGCAATTATGGCTCTGTGTGCCATAGGTTCACCCTCATGGAGCTGGGGAATTCTGGGAGTTGAAGTCCATCAATCTTAAAATGGCGGAGAATTTTGGGAGTTGACGTCCACTACCCGTCATCGAGGTGTTCATATGGTTCCACCACAAATCCGCGGTAGACTAAAGCGTGCTCGACGAAAGCGCGTACGTGACGTCATCACAGCGCGCCGAAAACGGCACGCTGTGAGCGGTAAATTTAAAATTAACGCGAAAACCTTACCCTAACCCCCCCAAACCTAACCCTAAACCTAACCCTTAACCTAACGCTAAACCTAACGCTAACCCTTAACCTAACCCTAAACCTAACCCTAACCCTTAACGTAACCCTAACCCTAACCCTAACCCTAAACCTAACCCTTACCTTTGTGAATCGGCTTGCTTTAATTTTATTTTAATTTTAATTTAATTTAGTTTTAATTTTATTTGTCGCGCTGCTGATGACGTCACGTACGCGCTTTGATCGGGCGCGCTTTAGTGGACCGCGGTTTTGATGGGCCACAGTTGAGATACGTGGGGAACTCTGGGAGCTGAAGGCATCCACTCCATCTCAAAGTTGCCGAGGCAACTGGGGAATTTTGGGAATTGAAGTCCGCCCGTCTTGAAATGGCCAAGGTTTAGATAATGTCTGTCTCCCCTCGATCCCTCCTTCACGTAGGGTTGAAGTTCCTCAAACGTTCTCCCCAGCTTCTCTCCTTATACGGAGTTAGTGTATGGCGGAGTCCCAACGATGCTCTTCAAAAGTCAACTGGACGTCCTTTTGGGGTCCTTTAAAAGAAATCTTTCCCTTCTCATCCAAGAAGCTTCCTCATTTGTGACGGAGGAGGTGGCACCTCACAATGCTTGTGCCAAGGCCCAGGCAACCGATTGGTTAAGCTATCCAGCCCAGTCTTCAGACCAGAGAAAAGAGAAGATCTCTGGGAATCACTCATGAGGAGAGAAGATGCCCAGGTTTTGCTCCAAATCAAGGAAATGGGACGATTGTCCAGGTCGTGGTGGTCCCAAAGATGCTTTTTCAAAAGGCAACTGGACTTCGTTGTCTTTTTTTTTGAAGACATTTTGCTTCTCCTCTAAGAAGCTTCCTCAGTTCTGACTGGATGGTGGGGAAATGGAAGGATTGATACTCCTTGAAGACAGCTGGTCATTTGCATCCTTTTAGAGAGCCATTGAGGCCACTTGGAGGCTCATCTGTGTCCTCAGGGTCACCTGAGTAGTAGCAATAGCAATAGCAATAGCAGTTAGACTTATATACCGCTTCATAGGGCTTTCAGCCCTCTCTAAGCGGTTATAGAGTCAGCATATTGCCCCCAACAATCCGGGTCCTCATTTCACCCACCTCGGAAGGATGGAAGGCTGAGTCAACCTTGAGCCGGTGAGATTTGAACCGCCGAACCGCAGATAGCAGTCAGCTGAAGTGGCCTGCAGTGCTGCACCCTAACCACTGCGCCACCTCGGCTCCTCCTGGTGTGGGAAGCCGCACCCTTCTACAGAATGAAATATTTTGTGGGGATATTAAAAGAGGCAGAATATTACATTTCCTCAAAAGAAAGAAAAAAATGGAGAACATGGATATTTTTTACCTATTTAAAAAAAGCCAGGCTACCTTACTCATAAAACGCCTTCAGCCACAGCTCCGAAAGAAGGCCGGAGCTGGTGGGCTTAAGAATTTGGTTCCACCACAAAACCGCGGTAGACTAAAGCGCGCTCGACGAAAGGGCGTACGTGACATCATCACAGCGCGACGAAAACAGCACGCTGTGAGCGGTAAACTTAAAATTAACGCGTAAATCTAAACCTAACCCCCCCCAAACCTAACCCTAAACCTAACCCTAACCCTAACCCTTAACCTAACGCTAAACCTAACGCTAACCCTTAACCTAACCCTAAACCTAACCCTAATGCTTAACGTAACCCTAAACCTAACCCTAACCCTAAACCTAACCCTTACCTTAACGTGAATCGGCTTGCTTTAAAAGCGCTTTTTAAAGCGCCCTTTTTTCTCCGCGGTCGTATTTGTCGCGCTGCTGCTGACGTCAGGTACGCGCTTTAATCGGGCGCGCTTTAGTGGACCGCGGTTTTGACGGGTCACGAAGAATTTACATCCTCCCCCCTCCACCTAAATTCCAAGGACAGGACAGGTTCTTTAGGACATAATGGGATTTATCCACCACCGTCAAACTAGCAAAAGTCACAAGGCTCACTATTTTGCACAACCCCCCTGGAGCATCTCAAACACCAAAACCCTATAAAAATCCACCCACTCGCTCAGCTATTTTGTCAGCAACAAGTTGCTGTCCCTGAAGTTTCGGAAAAGGATTCCCACAACACATATTTCCACTACTCAGGTGACCCTGAGGATACAGATAAGCCTCCAAGTGGCCTCAACGGCTCTCTAAAAGGATGCGAATGACCAGCTGTCTTCAAGGAGTATCAATCCTTCCAAATAAACGGAGGGCTTTTTTTCCCCTCCCGGATCGGAACCGGATCGGATTTTCCTTCCTACAGCGTGGAAGCTTCTTGGAACCGTTGTAAGGACTTTCGTTGTAGGCTGGAGATAGACGGACGAGGTTTCCTGCTTAACAAACGTCTTCAAAGAATCACGAGAAACTCCAGCTGCCTTGTGAAAAAGCTCTTTTGGGAACAAGGAAATAGGATACTGAGATTAAGGAATGGGGTAGAATCAGAGCAGGATTAAAATGGAAACTTGGGGGGGCAGAATATAGGATAACCATCCTTGTTGATTTTCAGGAGAAGGGCGTTAAAGCAGGGGGTTCTAAACTTGGGAACTTTAAGACTTGTGGACTTCAAGTAACGGTCGTGTGGGGA
>NC_045547.1:2959932-2984932 GCF_009769535.1 Thamnophis elegans
GGCTTGCCGGCCATGTGACCTGGTGGGAGTGGCTTGCCAGCCATGTGTTCTCTCCCTCCCTCTCTCTCTCTCTCTCTCTCTCTCTCTCTCTCTCTCTCTCTCCTTCCTTTTGTCTCTCTGTCCCTTTTTCCTTTTTTCCTAGAGCCGAGGTGGCTCAGTGGTTAAATGCAGCACTGCAGGCTACTTCAGCTGATTGCAGTTCTGCAGTTCGGCTGTTCAAATCTCACCAGGCTCAAGGTTGACTCAGCCTTCCATCCTTCCGAGGTGGGTAAAATGAGGACCCGGATTGTTGTTGGGGGCGATATGCTGACTCTGTAAACCGCTTAGAGAGGGCTGAAAGCCCTATGAAGCGGTATATAAGTCTAACTGCTATTGCTATTGCTATTTTTCTTTCATCTCTCACTTTTTCTTTCCTTTTTTCTTTTTTTAATTTTCCTTCTTTCTTTCTTTCTTTCTTTCTTTCTCTTTCTCTCTCTGTGTGAGTCTGTGTGAGTCTGTGTGTGTGTGTGTGTGTGTGTGTGTATCAGCGGTGGGTTTCAAAAAATTTTGGAACCTCTTCTGTAGGTGTGGCCTGTTTTCCGGGTCCACTGGTGGAATCTCTTCTAACCGGTTCGGTAGATTTGACGAACCGGTTCTATCAAACCGTTGCGAACCGGTAGGAACCCACCTCTGTTCTCCGCCTTAGAAACTTTAGGGTTCCATGAACTAACTCCCAGAATTCCCCCGCCAGTGGTCTGCTGAACATATGATGGTTGTGGACGGTCCTTGTAGTTCCTGTCATCCCATTCCATCGATGTGGTTGGAATCTGGGCACTTAGCAACTGACCGGCATTTACAATCAGTTGCAGTGCCCCTGCAGTCACATGATCGGCATTTGCAAAATAAAAAAATTCCTGCCGTTTTCCCAGAAAGCCATTGGGGAAGACAGCAGGAAGTCATACATTCAAGAGCCGAGGTGGCGCAGTGGTTAGGGTGCAGTACTGCAGGCCACCTCACCTGACTGTTATCTGCAGTTCAGCGGTTCAAATCTAAACTCCTTTTTTATTCTCCAACCATTGGTAAAATACTTCCCAAGTCATATAATATTCCGTTTGCGTTTTCTCTTTAATTGCTAATGTCAATCTGTTCATTTCTGCACATTCTCATCTTTTCCTTATCACCTTCGCATCAATGGGAATCTCTACACTTTTCCAATGTTGTGCAAATACAATTCTAGCTATGGTTAATAATATGGTTAAGAGCCGAGGTGGCGCAGTGGTTAAGGTGCAGTACTGCAGGCCACTTCAGCTGACTGCTATCTGCAGTTCAGCGGTTCAAATCTCATCGGCTCAAGGTTGACTCAGCCTTCCATCCTTCCGAGGTGGGTGAAATGAGGACCCAGACTGTGGGGGCGATATGCTGACTCTGTAAACCGCTTAGAGAGGGCTGAAAGCCCTATGAAGCGGTATATAAGTCTAACTGCTATTGCTATTCTTGGGATAAATCTCCCACACCTGTGAATCTTTCCTTAGCGCTTTTGCATTTCTTTTCTTTTTAAAAAAATAATTTTTATCGCACTTATTTAAACATTAAAAACAAAGCACGAATTCCCACTCATTACAGCATTTTCGTATCGGTTCCCTTAATATCATTCACATTTACATAAACTCTATTTTTATATCCTCCAATGTAATCTATACTATATAGTCCTATGATGGTGAACTTATAGCCACAGGTGGCATGTGGAACCATATCTGCCAGAGTCCGAGCTGTCAGCTCCAGCGCGCATGTGCATGCTGGCCAGCTGAATTTTGGGCTTCCGGGCTTCCCAGAAAGCCTCCGGATCCTGGGAGGTGAAAAATGGGCCCGACGGGCCAAATGGAAGTTGACCCTCCCCTTGTTAGCCGGTGAGATAAAGCTTTTTGCCGGTTCTGCCAACACTTCTGATAAAGGAATCTTGGAGTTCACTTCAGAGGGCTGGTGGTGTTTGGGGAGCTGGGTCAGAACAATGCTTAACTTTGTGTGCCTGGAGAAATAACCTTTCTCTCGCCCCCGCCGTCTTCCAGGAGCGGCTCACGCTCCCTCCCAAGGAGAGGTGAATAAAACATTAGGAACAAAATGATTCTTTAAATGGCCTGGGAGTGATCGTTACATGGACGGACGGATGGATTGCTGCTGTTGCATTGCATCCGATTTCTCTGCCTTTCTTTGGGGAGCAAACAGCCTGCCAGTTCTCCCTCTCACAACAATCTTGTTAGGTAGGCTGGGTTGAGACAGAAGGATTGGCAGGAGGCCATGAAGTGGGCTTCCAGGGCTGGGGGGTGGGTGGGATTGGGAGGGCTTGACCGTGAATTGAACCCAGCTTCAGGTCCAGCATCTTCACCAACACCTTCTTCATAAGCTCTTGGTGGGATATTCCAATCGGAATAATATAGAATCACGACCATTTTTTCTCTTAATACAATAGCAGAGTTAGAAGAGACCTTGGTGGTCTTCTAGTCCAACCCCCTACTCAAGCAGGAAAGCCTATTTCAGACAGAGGGCTGTCCAGTTGTTAGAAATTCTGTTTATATAAAGCACCACAGACCAAACATAGTACAGTCACCATGTGCTTTACTCCTCATCTATTTTAACTGTAACAGAAAACAGGAAACTCTACTTAGAAGGAGAGAGCATAGAGTATACTCTACACCATAGATGCAAACGTGTAAACACTGCCATCTATTGGCTGAATATTACTAGTTGTTGCATAAAAATACATTCCCAACAATGAATTCCAAATCCAGTCCCATGTTAAAAAACACCATCCCACCTGCCCCTCCCCAACTTGGATCTTCCTTACTTTCTCTCCTTTGAGACCAGGAATGCCAACGTCACCCTAAAAATGTAAAAAAAAAGGAATGACAGATGGATTTGTGTGGGTTTTGTTACACAGATATTTACAGGTCCTCCTTGATTTGATTTAGTGACCATTTGAAGTTGCAACAGCATCGAAAAAAGTGACTTAGGACCATTTTTCATACTTTAAACCATTGCAACAATCCCGTGGCCACATGATCAAATTCATATGCTTGGCAACTGACTCATATTTATGACGGCTACAGTGTCCCCTAGATCACATGATCCCCTTTGAAGAACATCTGACAAACAAAGTCAGTGGGGAAACCAGATTCACTTAACAACTGTGTTGCTAATTTAACAACTGGAGTGATTCACTTAACAGCTGTGGCCAGAAGGGTGGCAAACTGGGGCAAAATTAACTGAACAACTGTTTTACTTCACATTCCATTTCCCTGGTTCTCTGGGGATGATGAGCACTGTAGTCCAATTCCTCAAGAGGTTACCAAGTTAAGAAATTAGCATCAAGGATATTATTGTTAATATATTTAGTATTTTAAAAAAGATTCATTTTTTTCCCAATTTTTCATACGTTGAGGATTACCTATATCGGTTTCCTTTCAGCCAGTGATAATTATAATGACAGCACAAACGTTTCTCCATGAAAATTAGAGGGATGGGCCAATATTCAATAGAATTTGTGTTTCTAGAAATATCACGTGCACTCAAAAATAATCAGAAAATAAAAGAAATGTTTGCCATTTAAGACATGTTTGAATTTTGTTCTTCTTACCTTCTCTCCTTTTAAACCATCAGGGCCTTTCTCTCCCTGGAAAACAAAGGAACAAAGCCTGGTTTTTATTTTATTTTATTATTTTATTATTTTTTTATTTTATTTATTTTATTATTTTATTTTATTTTTATTTATTTGTTTATATTTTATTTTAATAATTTTATTTTATTATTTATTATTTTATTTTATATTTTATTTTTATTTATTTATTTATTTTTATTTTAATAATTTTATTTTATTATTTTATATTATTTTATGTTATTTTATGTTATTTTATATTATTTTATATTACTTTATATTACTTTATATTATTTTATATTATTTTATATTATTTTATATTATTTTATATTATTTTATATTATTTTATTTATTATTTTATTTATTTTATTTATTTATTTTATTTTATTTATTTGTTTAATTTAATTTATTTATTTTATCTATTTTATTTATTATTTTATTTATTTACTTATTTATTTTATTTATTTTATTTATTTTTATTTTATTTTATTCTTTTATTTTATTTTTATTTTTTATTTTACTTTATTTTATTTATTTTATTTTTTATTCTTTTTATTCTCTTCTTTTATATTTCATTTCATTTTATTTTATTCTTTTATTTTATTTTTTATTCTTTTATCTTACATTTTATTCTTTTATTTATTTTAATTTTTACGCTGTCTATCCCACGAAACTGAGCGGCTTAGAACACGCTAAAAGCAACAGTGCAAAACCTTAAGAAATTAAAATAATAAATTATCCAATTTAAAAAAACCCATGTTTAAAATGTTTTCGCATGCTTTGGCTCTTCTCTTCAACAGGTTGATGGGCTCCAGAATCTCCGGCCAAACTTACCATCATGCCCAGAGGCCCCCGAAGACCGACGGTTCCTTCCTCCCCCTGTTGAAAATAGGTCATATTGGCGTCAGTGGTTATAAATACGAGACATCCCCAAAAACTTTATACACTAGTCCTCGTCTTACAAAGCCCCAAATTTATGTTGCTAAGCCAGGTATTTATAAAGTGCCCCATTTTATGACCTTTCTGGCCACCTCCGTTAAGTGAATCACTGCAGTTGATAAGTCAGTCACACCGTTGTTAACTGAATCTGGCTTCCCCATTGATTTTGCTTGTTGGGAGGTCGCAAAAGAGGGTCATGTGTCCCTGGAACACTGCCACCGTCATAAATACAGATAATCCTCGACTTACGGCCAGAATTGGGCGGTGGGCTTGAGTCCCGCCTTAGGCACGAGAGCTAACTGACCGACTTTAAGCCAGTCTCCTCTCCCTCCCTCCCTCTCTCTCCCCCAACCTACCTCACAGGGTTGTTGTTTTGTGTGTGTGAGGAAAATAGGAGGATATGGCGTGTTTTCGTCACCTTGGGTGGTGAGTTCAAGTCCTGCCTTAGGTACGAGAGCTAACTGAGCGACTTTAAGCCAGTCTCCCCCCCCTCTCCCCCAACCTACCTCACAGGGTTGTTGTTTTGTGTGTTTGAGGAAAATAGGAGGATACGGCGTGTTTTCCTCACCTTGGGTGGCGAGTTCAAGTCCTGCCTTAGGTACGAGAGCTAACTGAGCGACTTTAAGCCAGTCTCCCCGCTCTCTCTCTCCCAATGTGCCTCACAGGGTTGTTGTTTTTTGTGTGTGAGGAAAATAGGAGGATATGGCGTCTTTTCGTCACCTTGGGTGGCGAGTTCAAGTCCCGCCTTAGGCACGAGAGCGAGCTGAGCCACTTTATGCCAGTCTCTCTCCTCCCCCCCCACAACCTACCTCACAGGTGCAGTTGTTATTGTGAGGAAAATAGGAAGATACGGTGTGTGTGTTCGCCGCCTTGAATGATTTATAAAAATAATAAAATCCCAGATCGGAGTGCATAAATAAATGAACGGGGACTCCAAGTTGTGAATTAAAACACTTCGGCAAAAGGCCGCCGCAATTTATTTCCCTTCAGACATGCCCACGCCGCCTTGACTCACTCTGTTTGAACTTCTAATGAATTAATCTCATTTTTTAATACCGTCCTGTCAAATTTAAATTCTGCAAGTTGCTTACCCGGCTGCCTTCTCGCCCATTAGTCTTTAATGCCCTATTTATATGCCATCGTATTCAAAACGCCGAGAGAAATAAGGATATTTGGCTTGCTAATTTTTTAAGCGCCTTTGCTCGGCGCTGGGCGTGAGCTGCCGAGGAGCCGTGCCCGAAAATAAAGCCATTTTGGGGACACGTATCCGGAGATATTCATTATTTAATATTCAATTTCTTTTTTCTTTTAAATCATCAGTTACATATCTATTTAGCATGTCGTTTGCTCACAAACATTTGTGCATCACCGCTTTCAATTCCATATAGAATCAGTAGTTATCAGCCCAATGTACATGAATACATTGATTATCATTGTAAATCATATATTCAATTTACTCTGATAATTTCTCCCTTTTGAACATGTATTCTAAGGATGAAATATACATATACATGCTAGCTATCTGTCACATCATTGTAAATCTATTAAATAGCAACAAATCTTAATGGTATCATCTTCTCTTATTTTAATATTTCTTGCAGTGTATAATATTTAATATTCAATTTCTACAGAGGTTTCCGAGAGGGGTGGAATTCGGAGGGTTAGGAAGAAGAAGAGAATTTTAATCTGAATAGTCTTTGTGGAATCTGGCAGACGAAACCATCCCAAGTATGCACGGATGGCTTGTGCAAAGCGATGCAATCTTCTGCAAAACTCGTTGGCTGGGAAGAAAATGTAGGATGGAGAGAAAAGGATCCTTCCTGGAGGAACTCCATCTAATTCTAGTCCAATGTTTCTCGAACTCGGCGACAATTCCCAGAATCCCCACCCCCTTTGCTTCTCGGCTCCACCCATTATGGTTCCTGGCCCTCCCCACTTTGTTTTTGGCCCCACCCACTTCATTTATTGGCCCCACCCACTGGTTCTTGGCTCCACCCACCTTATTTTGGATGCCACCCACTCTGGTTGTGACTCCACCCACTTTATTTCTTGATACTACCTACTTTGGTTCTCGGCTCCACCCACCTTATTTTGGATGCCACCCACTGTGGTTGTGACTCCACCCACTTTATTTCTTGATCCCACCTACTTTGGTGCTTGCCTTCACTCCCCGAGGTTCTTGGCCACACCCACTTTATTTATTGACCCCACCCACTTTGGTTCTCAGCTCCACCCACTTCATTTATTGACCCCACCCACTTTGGTTCTCGGCTCCACCCACCTTATTTTGGATGCCATCCATTCTGGTTGTGACTCCACCCACTTTATTTCTTGATCCCACCTACTTTGGTTCTTGGCCTTACTCCCTGAGGTTTCTGGCCCCAGCCACTGTGGTTCCTGGCCCCACCCACTATTTCCTAATCCCACCCACTTTGTTTCCTGGTCCCACCCACCATATTTTGGATGCTACCCGCTTCGGTTGTGACTCCACCCAGTTTATTGCTTGACCCCATCTTCTTTGGTTCTAGGCCCCACCCACTGCAGTTCTTGACCACACCCACTGCGGTTCTTGGCCCCACCCACTAATTTTAATCCCACCCACTTTGTTTCCTAGTCCCACCCACCATATTTTTGATGCCACCCACTTTGGTTGTGGGTAATCCCACCCACTTTATTTCTCAATCCCACCTGTTTTGGTTCCTGGCCCCACCTACTGTGGTCCTTGACCACACCCATTTATTTCTTGGCCCCACCCACTTTGCTTCTTGGCCCCACCCACTTGGAAAGCATGCCCTCAGCCTCTGTGGCCTACTGCCAAGCTAAAGAATCCGTGCCAGATCTAAATTTTGGGACAGTTCAAAGGAGAGCCTGGATGAACAAAAGGCAGAGAGAGAGAACCCAGGTAGCCACTCATCCTACCTGCGGGCCAGGAGGACCCTGGTAGCCTCTGGGACCCAGTTTGCCAAGGCCGCTCTCCCCCTGCAAAGCAGCCGGAAAATGGGGATGAATGCAAAGAAATACCCAGAATCCCCAAATGTCTCTCTGTGTGGCATGGGTAAAAAGGGGCATTTTTAATCCCCCTCCACTCCTGAATGGGATATGGTGGGGGTGAGGGGTGGGGGAGAAGGAGGGGGAGCTGCTGGGGGTTTGCAAACTGCCCATTTCTACCCTAATGCTACCTCTGGGGTCCTTGGTGCTCTCTAAGCCTGGTTGTTCCATTGTGGACGTTCTATTACCTAAGCGGGTAACGTCATCAGTGATAGAAGGGAATGGGATTTACAGAGAGGAGGAGGAGGAGGAGGAGGAGGAGGAGGAGGAGGAGGAGGAGGAGGAGGAGGAGGAGGAGGAGGAAGAGGAGAAGGAGGAGGAGGAGGAGGAGGAGAAGGAAGAGAAGGAGGAAGAGGAGGAGGAGGAGGAAGAGGAGAAGGAGGAGGAGGAGGAGGAGGAAGAGGAGGAGGAGGAAGAGGAGGAAGAGAAGGAGGAGATGGAGGAGGAGATGGAGGAAGAGAAGGAGGAGGAGGAGGAGGAGGAGGAGGAAGAGAAGGAGGAGAAGGAGGAGAAGGAGGAGGAGATGGACGAAGAGAAGGAGGAGAAGGAGGAGGAGGAGGAGGAGGAGGAGGAGGAGGAGGAAGAGAAGGAGGAGGAGGAGGAGATGGAGGAAGAGAAGGAGGAGGAGGAGGAGGAGGAAGAGAAGGAGGAGGAGGAGGAGGAGGAGCGAAGGAGGAAGAGAAGGAGGAGGAGGAGATGGAGGAGGAGATGGAGGAAGAGAAGGAGGAGGAGGAGGAGGAGGAGGAGGAAGAGAAGGAGGAGGAGGAGATGGAGGAGGAGGAGATGGAGGAAGAGAAGGAGGAGGAGGAGGAGGAGGAGGAGGAGGAGGAGGAGGAGGAGGAGGAGGAGGAGGAGGAGGAGGAGGAGGAGGATGGCTTCCTTGGTGCTCTCTGAGCTTGGCTGTTTTCTTGCAGACGTTTCATGGCCCAACTAGGTAACATCATCAGTGCTAGAAGGGAGTGGGGTTTGCTCTCTTCATAAGCTAGTGACTTGTCCTGTGCACTTTTCCTATTAAAAACTGCTGTAACTTCAAATAGTCACTAAATGAATGTTGTAAGTCGAGGGCTACCCGCATTATAATTTCAATAAAGTTTCTTTTAGAAAAGAGAAAAGCCCCAGGGTTTCTCCTAATCAGGTTAGGGGGATTTACCTTGTTTCCTTTGTTCCCTGGGGTCCCGGCCTTTCCCTGGAGAAGGAAAAGAGAAAGACAGGATCTCAGAGATTCCCTCTGGAATCTGGACAAAAGAAGGAATCAGTGCAATGTTTCCCAGGATACAACATTTAGCCATCTCTCTCTCTCTCAGTCTGTCTCTGTCCCTCTGTCTCTCCCCCCTCTTTTTCTCTCTCTGTCTCTGTCTCTTTCTCTCTCTCTCCTCTCTCTCTCTATATATATCTGTCTCTCTCTGTGTCTCTCTCCTTCTCTCTCTCTCTCTCCTCTCTCTCTATATATATAGTCTCTCTCCTTCTGTCTGTCCGTCTGTCCGTCCATCCATCCATCCATCTATCTATCTATGTCTCTCTCTGTCTCTCTCCTTCTTTCTCTCTCCCCCCTCTCTCTCTCTCTCTATATATATATATATATCTCCTTCTCTCTCTCTGTCTCTGTCTCTTTCCCTCTCTCTCTGTCTCTTCCCCCTCTCTTTTTCTCTCTCCGTGTCTCTCTCTTTCTCTCTCCCTTTCTCTCTCTGTCTTTCTGTCTCTCTCTCTGTCTCTCTCCTCTCTCTCTCCTCTCTCTCTCTATATATATCTGTCTCTCTCTCTGTCTCTCTCTCCTGTCTGTCTGTCTGTCTGTCTGTCTGTCTATCTATCTATCTATCTATCTCTTTCCTTCTTTCTCTTTCCTCTCTCTCCATATATATATATCTGTCTCTCTCCTTCTCTCTGTCTGTCTCTGTCTCTTTCTCTGTCTCTTTCTCTCTGTTTCTGTGTGTGTGTGTGTCTCTGTCTCTCTCTGTGTGTCTCTCTCTTTCTCTCTCTCTGTCCCTCTGTCTCTTCCCCCCCCCCTCTGTCTCTTCCCCCCTCTCTCTGTGTGTGTCTCTCTCTCTCCCTTTCTTTCTTTCTGTCTATCTGTCTGTCTCTGTCTCTCTCTCTTTCCCTTTCTCTCTGTCTCTCTCTTTCTTTCTCTCTTTCCCTTTCTCTCTGTCTCTCTCTGTCTCATTTCCAAGGCAAACCCACCTCTGTTCCAGAGAATCCAGTAGGGCCTCTCGGTCCCATTGCTCCCGTCCGGCCTCTTTTCCCTTGGTCTCCCTGAAAAGAGAATATTTTCAGTGAATATTACCTGGGGGAGGAGAGGAAAATGCTTGTGGAGTCCTTGGACCTCTAGAAAGTTAGCACCCACATCTCTCCTAGAAGAATGAAATATTTGGGGGGGGATATTTAAAAAAGCAGAATATTATATTTCCCCTAAAAGAGAAATAGAAATCTTAAGACAGACAGAAACTCAGACTTTACCTCCCAAATATTGGGGGCCCATTGAGAAGGACTGGTCCATCCTATCTATAAGACCAAAGACCTCCGGCTCCAGGATAATGGGATGAAGACATAACCCTCCAGGACACACTAGGATTAACCCACTACCATCTAGCAGCCGAGCTCACCACATGGCACAATTGCATCACCATCCAAACTTCAACCAAACCTAGCTCAGGCAATCTACAGAGCCAGCTATGACCCCTACAACAGCCAATAGAACACATGTTCTTGCACAGGAACAGGGAGCTCAAGTGCAAATCCCAAGAGAAGGTATAAAAGTCACCCACTCGCAACTCCATGTGGCCAGCTACCCAGAACCCATGATTCATCATTAAACCATCTTCCTAATCAGCCTCCATGTTTCCACTGACTTCCTCCTGGCTTGGAACTGAACCAGATGGATATTTGTTCCAACAGTACTGTAGCTTGCCTTCCCAGGGGTGTAGTTTTCTCCCTGGGAATTCCACTGCTTTCTGCTTGAGTGTTTGTCTGGTGTTAATCCCTGCTTATCTAAATGTTGGTTGCTGCGGAGGATGGGTTCAGGACTTGCCCAACTTGGCTATAAACATGGATCTTTCATCCTGAGATTGGCTTGAATGCTTATGGCTATTTTTAAAAAAAAGTTTTTTATTTATTCATTTTCATAACAAATAACCACATGTATACTGTTACATAACCAACATTATTTTATATTATTAAATATTAACATCAATTCACACCACCAATCCCCAAAAACGATTATTGGCTCCTCTGCTCTCCATACACCATACTTGTACCTTATCCATCACTTTCTTCTCCCTCTCTCCTCCTCCTCCCTACCTCCTTTCTTCCCTCTGTCATCCTTCTCTACTTCCCCTTCCTCTCTTCTTCTCCTCTCTCCCCTTTCCAGTCCTTCTTTCTCTCCTCCTCTTCCCCTCCTGCCCTCTCTCCTTAGCCTCTCTTCTGTCCTTACCTCTCTCCTCTCTTCCACACTCTGTCAGGCCTGCAATTATATTCCTTTTAGAATTTTGGCCTGCCACACTTTCTCTTATTTCATTATGCTGTTTCTTTAGTATAGTTGATGGGAGGGGGGAATAGACAGGAGTAGGATGGTGGAATGCATTTTCTATGGTGGGAAAATGGGAGGGGGGATTGTACGGAGTTAGATGCGATGTAGCCATAACAACATTCTTTCTAGAAAGCCAAGGTGATCCTTTCTTTTTTGCACCTCTGCACCTGACCGGAACTGGGTGGGTGGAACTGCCAGCATGGCAGGGGGAGATTGGACCATGGGATGGACTTGTGTGTGTGTGTGTGTGTGTGGGCAAGATCTTGAACTTTCAACTGGGTGGGGAAAACCGGAAAACCTTCAGATTTGGGTTTTCCCAGATGTGCCAACGTGGCTCTCTTCATCAATTGGGACGTTGAGGAATCCTTTGCCTCGGACTCTGATTTAATTTTGGATGCTATCTGGAACCCTGACAAGTCCATTTCCTCTTCCCCCTGGGAGCTCTCAGGGTGCCTTGAGGCTGACCCTGACTCCCATGCCGCCACCTCCTCCTCCTCCTCCTCTTCCTCCTCCTCCTCCTCTGATTCCTGCTGCCGGAGAGGCCGGCACCCGACTGGCCACAACACCGAACAATGGCAGGGAACCATTTCACAACTGAAGCAAGGATGGTTGTAAAATAGGGCAACCCTCACTTAACAACCGTTTCGCTTAGCGACGGAAATTTGGGGCTCCGTTGTGGTCGTAAGTCGCGGACTAGCTGGATTTCCTTCTGCGATGTTGTTTCAAATTTCCAGGTTGATTTTCGCATCTTGGTGGTCTTCTGAATGCTACCCATATTTGTGACTACCGTATTTTTGGGAGTATAAGACGCACCTTTCCCCCACACACACACAAAAAAAAGAGGGTGAAAATCTGGGTGTGTCTTATACACTGAATACAGCATTTTTGGCCTCCCGAAACCCCGCCCCTCCCTTCAGAAAAAATGGATGTGCAGAGGGTTTGGGAGGCCTGCAAAGTGCTCCTGGGGGCTGGGGAGGGAAAAAACGGGCAGTTTTTTGCTCGTTTTTGCCCCCCCCCCCCCCCCCGCCCAGGCCCCAGGAGTACATTGCAGGCCTCCCAAACTCTTTGCATGCCACGTTTTTCACAAAAAAAATGAGCTGTGCAGAGCGTTTGGGAAATCTGCAGAGTGCAAAAACCTTTTTTAAAAAAAATTTACCTCTTCAAAATCTCGGTTCGTTTTATACTCCAGTGCGTCTTATAGTCCAAAAAATATGGTATATATATATATATATATATATATATATATATATATATATATATATATATATATATATATATATATATATATAATCAAGATTGCTGGGTGATCTGAAGTCCCCAGCCTTCTTCCTCAAACAAGGAATGCTTTAGAATCAACTGTCTTATTATTATTATTATTATTTTTGTATAGAATAGGGTTTGGGTCACTCTAACCTGGATTAAACATCCCGATGGCTTAGAAGATGTACGAATCTGCCTAAAGTAACCAGTAATAGCTTTGTCTCAAAATGATACAGGAAGATAATTTCTCGGCCCCATTTTCCAATTTTACCCGCCGAGTTACTTTGTTCCTTTTGTTTTTCAGGTTGTTGTTGCCACTGAAAAAGCTATTTTCTATATTTTAGACGGTGATTGTCAAAAAGTTATACCGTGTATGGGCTCTGGGAAGTCGGGGGGAGGGAAGGGAGGTGGGGATCTAGGGGGAGGGGGGGAGGGGGGAAACATAATATGTGTTAAACTTTAAGGTACATGATTGCACTTGTATACTGCGGCTTTTTAATGTTAGTGTTAAAACAGAACAAACCGAATATATTGGATGGTAATAGAAGTATACCGAAGGGAGGAGTTGAGTGAAAGAAGAAGGAGGGTGGAGAGGGTGAGAGAGAGGAGGAGGAGGAGGAGGAAGGGAGGGAATGGATTAAGAGAGGGAGTGATAGGGTTAGGGTTAGATAGAGGGGGAGGGGAAGTAGGTGTAGAGGGGTATGTGAGAAGGAAGAATGAAAGTTGGAGGGGGTTGAAAGAGGGTGTATGGTGGGTCAAGGTGGCATATTCGGTTTGTATTGTAGGGGGCATTTTCTATATAAGTGAGGGCTGTGTTTATTACTCAATGTTATATGCCCTGGTTATGCACAGTAAACATGTGATTGTATAGAATGAAATGGAAATAAAAAATATTATGCACAAAAAAAAAAAAAGGAGAGAGAGAGAGAGGGGAAAAAAAGCTATTTTCTTCTCCCGGAAAAAAGCTTGGAAAATACAAATTTGGTCAAACGTTTCAGCTGCAATTTACATTCCAAGCGTTTAGCAGTTTTCTTTTCTCCTCTCTGCGAAGCAGCTTACAAGGAATCCTTGACTTACGGCCACAATGGAGCCCAGGGCATCCCCGTTGCTAAGCGAGACAGTTGCCGAGGGCGTTTTGCCCCGTTTTCCTACCTCGCTTGCCAGGGTTGTTAAGTGAAATCGCTGCAGCAGTTGTTAAGTTAGCCGCGCGGTCGTAGAGTGAGTCCAGGTTCCCCTTGCTGGTCGGAAGGTCGCAAAAAGGGATCACGTAACCCCGGGGACGGTGTAAACGTCGTACGTGCGAGTCAGTTGCCAGGCGACTGTGGGGATGTTGCGACCGTTGTAAGTGTGAGAAACGGTCCTAAATCATTTGTTTAAGTGCTGTTGGAAGTTCAAATGCTCACGAAATGAATGTAAGTCAAGGAGTACCTGTATATTGAACAGGGCCAAGTCAGACTTGATGGTTTTATTCTAATAAATTTGGGTTTGGAGATTGCTTTGGGGTGGGATAGCGATAGCCCGTAGACTTATACGCCGCTTCACAAATGCTTTTCCAGCCCTCTCTAAGTGGTTTACAGAGTCAGCCTTTTGCCCCCAATAATCTGGGTCCTCATTTTACCCACCTCGGAAGGATGGAAGGCTGAGTCAACCTTGAGCTGGTCAGGATCGAACTCCTGGCAGTGGGCAGAATTAGCCTGCAATATTGCATTCTAACCACTGCGCCACTATGGCCCTTCCTTCCTTCCTTCCTTCCTTCCTTCCTTCCTTCCTTCCTTCCGCTGGTCAAGATTGTACTCCTGGCAGTCAGCATAGTTAGCCTGCAATATTGCAGTCTTACCACTGCACCATCACAGCCCTTCCTTCCTTCCTTCCTTCCTTCCTTCCTTCCTTCCTTCCTTCCGCCTGCCTGCCTTCCTTCCGTCCATCTGTCCGTCAAGATTGAACTCCTGGCAGTTGGCAAAATTAGTCTGAAATACTGCATTCCAACCACTGTGCCACCATGCCCTTCCTTCCCTCTTCCTTCCTTCCTTCCTTCCTTCCTTCTTTCCTTCCTTCCTTCCGCCTGCCTGCCTGCCTTCCTTCCGTCCATCCGTCCATCAAGATTGAACTCTTGGCAGTTGGCAAAATTAGCCTGAAATACTGCATTCCAACCACTGTGCCACCATGCCCTTCCTTCCCTCTTCCTTCCTTCCTTCCTTCCTTCCTTCCTTCCTTCCTTCCTTCCTTCCTTCCTTCCTTCCTTCCGCCTGCCTGCCTTCCTTCCGTCCATCCGTCCGTCAAGATTGAACTCCTGGCAGTTGGCAAAATTAGCCTGAAATACTGCATTCCAACCACTGTGCCACCATGCCCTTCCTTCCCTCTTCCTCCTTCCCTCCCTCCCTCCTCTTCCTTCCTTCCCACTTAGCAATAGCACTTAAGACTTATATACCGCTTCATAGTGCTTTTCCAGCCCTCTCTAAGCATTTTACAGAGTCAGCCTCTTGTGCCCCCAACAATCTGGGTCCTCATTTTACCCACCTCGGAAGGATACAAGGCTGAGTCAACCTTGAGCTGGCCAGGATCGAACGGCTGGCAGTGGGCAGAATTAGCCTGCAATACTGGATTCTAACCACTGCGCCACCACGGCTCATGTGGATAGAGGAGACCCTTAAATACATCTAATTGTTGAGGTGCTGTGAGACTCTTACATTCTTGTCTATGAGTGGCCATTCACAACTTGGGGAATGGTGAGATTTGGGCAATGGTGGGATTCAGCCAGTTTGCACCTATTCGGGAGAACCGGCTGTTAACTTTCTAAGTAGTTCAGAGAACCGGTTGTTGGAAGAAATCTCCTTTTGTTTTTTCCCACTTTACAGGGCTAATCCTGTAAGGAAGGCAGGAAGGAAACTTTCTGGTGTTGTTTCTAGCCTGATCTTCATTGCCCTGCTTACAGAAACTGCCTCTCCGGTTAATAGCAATAGCAGTTAGACTTATATACCGCTTCATAGGGCTTTCAGCCCTCTCTAAGCGGTTTACAGAGTCAGCATATTGCCCCCAACAATCCGGGTCCTCATTTTACCCACCTCGGAAGGATGGAAGGCTGAGTCAACCCTGAGCCGATGAGATTTGAACAGCTGAACTGCAGAACTGCAGTCAGCTGAAGTAGCCTGCAGTGCTGCATTTAACCACTGCGCCACCTCGGCTCTAACCCTCGGTTAACCCTGATTAGCAATAGCAATAGCAATAGCAATAGCAGTAGACTTATATACCGCTTCATAGGCCTTTCAGGCCTCTCTAAGCGGTTTACAGAGAGTCAGCATATTGCCCCCAACAATCTGGGTCCTCATTTTACCCACCTCGGAAGGATGGAAGGCTGAGTCAACCCTGAGCCGGTGAGATTTGAACCGCTGACCTGCTGATCTAGCAGTAGCCTGCAGTGCTGCATTTAACCACTGCGCCACCTGGCTGATTACCATTGTCACAGCTAAGGCGAAGCGCCCATCGACCTGAGAGGCCTTGAGTTGGCCACACCCACCCAGTCACATGACCACCGAGCCCCACCTACCCAGATGGTCATTAGGGCAGAGAACTGGTTGTTAAATTGTTTGAATCCCACCACTGGATTTGGGTATGGGACCAAGACTCCAGAGGCTGCTTACCTTTTGCCCGGGAACTCCCGGTGGGCCTGGAGACCCTCTTTCTCCCTGGGAACCTGGTATGCCAGCATTACCCCGGATTCCTTGTATGCCTTGTGCTCCAGCAGGCCCTGGTTCCCCAGGTTCACCCTGTTGGAAAGGAGCCACGAAGATCAATCAGATGATGAGCAAGATGTTATAGGAGGAAAGGTCTGTTGTATTCGTTATCTTCCAGCAGAAGACAATCTTTGCAGCTCAAGGTTGAGCTTTGGAGTCCTTGGTGGTCTGTGACCTTGGTTGGCTTCTTCTTGCTTTGGTTGGTTGGTTGGTTGGTTGGTTGGTTGGTCATCACCCAATACCCAAAATAAGGTCTTCTAGTTAAACCTTCTGCTCAGGCAAGAAACCCTGCACTGTTTCAGACAAATGGCTGTCCAATCTCTTCTTCAAGACCTCCAGAACCCACAACTTCTAAAAGTCACCTTGATGGGTTGATTGTTCTGACCGTCAGGAGATATCTCCTTAGTTCTAGGTTGCTTCTCTCCTTAATCAGTTTCCATCCGTCACTTTTTGTCTTGCCCTCAGGCGCTTTGGAGAATAGGTTGACTCCCTCTTCTTTGTGGCAACCCCTGAGATATTGGAAGATGCTATCATGTCTCCCCTAGCCCTTCTTTTCATTGAACTAAAGACCCCCTCAAGAGGGGCTGCCACAGGAAAGAGGGGGTCAACCTATTCTCCAGAGCACCTGAGGGCGCCAAAACTGCTATCATGACACCCCTAGTCCTTCTCTTCATTAGACTAGACCAGACACACCCAATTCCTGCAACCGTTCTTCAGATGTTTTAGCCTCCAGTCTCCTGATCCTCTTTGTTGCTCTTCTCTGCACTCTTTCTAGAGTCTCCGCATCTTTTTTTTGTATTGTGGTGACCAAAACTGGACACAGTATTCTAAATGTGGTCTTGGAATTGAGCCAAATAAGCAGGGATTAACACCTGACAAACAAACTAGCAGAGGACAATACCCTAATGAAGGAATTATCAAGGAGAGAACCACACCTCCACCAACATTGGTAGAGCAAGCTATTGTTTATAAACAGGGAGTAAACTCTACACATGAAGTGTCTATAAGCCAACAACGCAGCTTAGAGACCACCAAAGATCCCACGGTTCTCCTTCTCTTCTTCTTCTCCTTCCTTCTTCCTCCTTCTCCTCCTCCTCCTTTCCTTGAACCACATTCCCTTCTAGCACTGATGATATCTAGTTGGGTAATCAAGCTCAGAGACCACCAGAAATCCCACAGTTCTCCTCCTCCTCCTCCTTCCTATGCATTCCTTCTCCTTCCTTCTCCCTCCTTCTCTGCCTCCTCCTCCATTCCTTAGCCTGCATTCCTTTCTAGCACTGATGATGTTATCTAGTTGGGTCATGAAAACGTCTACAAGTCAACAACCAAGCTCAGAGAGCACCAAGGACTCCACAACACATTATTTTCTCTCTCCCTTATTGAAAATTAGTTGCTTGCTGGCTCTGAACATCTGTAGAAAGTTTAGAGGAACATCAACAGAGGCAGAACAACCAAAAAAAAAATATCCAAAGGTTAGTTATTATCATGCAATCAAAGCTCCTCCCCTTTTCACAACACGTTGCAACTGCTATCTGGTGTCAGGCCTGCAATTATGTTCCTTTTAGAATTTGGGCCTGCCACACTTTCTCTTATTTCATTATGCTTTTTCTTTAGTATAGTCGATGGGAGGGGGGAATAGACAGGAGTAGGATTGCGGAATGTATTGTTTTCATTCTTTACTAGAAGCCAAGGTCATCTTTTGTCTCTGCACCAGTACACCTGACCGGAAGCAGCTGGGTGTGGATGCCAGCGTGGAAAAAGAAGATTGGACCATGTGATGGATTGTGGGTGTGGGGACAAGATCATGAACTTTTAACTGGGTGGAATTCTGATGTCATTTCCAGAATTGGGATTAACACAGATGTGCTAGCCGCCCTGAGTCCCTAGGGAGTGGGCGGCATACAAATGTCAATAAACTTCCAAACTTCCAAACTTGCTAAGATGTCTGCTTTATTAAATTGGAACTTTAAGGATCGTTTTGCCTTGGACTCTGATTTAATTCTACATGATACTTGGAACGCTGACACCTGGATTGTTATGATTTAGGTCCCCAATCTACATCGTCAAAAACATAGCCACAAGCTTTTCACTGTACCAACCTTACGTCCAGGAGCTCCAGCTTGGCCAACAGGACCACGGAAACCAATTCCTGGTTCGCCCTTGAGAGCAGATTTAAAAAACAGAAAAAGAGGAGATATCAACTCACTGACAATTGGCACCCCCCAAATTCTGGTGGAAGGCTAAGACAAATGATATCATTCTTGACTCAGAATGGATGTATTTATATTTTTATAATGTTATTATTAGCAATGTATTATTATTATTGATATTAATAAAAATGGATTTGTCAAAAACAGACCATGCCAGACAAATCTTATTGCATTCTTTGACAGAATGACTAAATGAGTGGATCATGGAAATGCTGTAGGCATAGTCTATTTAGACTTCAGAAAGGCATTTGATAAAGTCGACCACAACCGACTTCTTGGTAAGCTAGAAAAATGTGGGTTAGACAGCATCATCACCGGATGGATTCATAACTGGCTGACCAACCACACACAGCATGTAATCGTCAATGGAACTGCATCTACATGGGGAGAAAATATGCTGTGGGGTACCTCAAGTCTCTGTCTTAGGCCCAATACTCCTCAACATCTTCATAGATGATGAGAAACCGGAAGCATCGCAGCGAGATTGGTTGGAAAAATCGCGGGTCTGATGAGCACCAAGAAAATCAAGGCAAAAAAAATGCTACCGGGAAGTCTTTGGACCAGAACCATCCTGTAGGGACGGGGAAGAAGGAGGAGCATCTTAGATGACCAAGAGGAACTGGCAAGTTCCTCGTTAGGTCAGAGACGGCTCTTCGGATTGATGGCAGGGTTGGCGGCCATTTTTAAGTGACGGCTCTGAAGCTGGGGCAACCGGACTAAGTTTTTGAGCAGGAGCAGTGTTTGAATGGAGTGTTGGAACCGGATGAGTGATGTATTAGGCAATGGAGTTGATGTAGTATGAAATTAAGGGCAATTATTGATATTGTTTATGTATTAAGAAAAAAATAAGTTTAAGATAAAAAGTATGGAAAGAGAATAATATGACTGAAATTGGTAACAGATATATGATGTAAAATGGATCATGTACAGTATATGATGTACAAGAAAAGATCCAGACCACACTTAGTTCATAAAATATGTAAAACATTTGCAATAAAAAAGAAAACCTTAAAAAAAACCATCTTCATAGATGATTTCCAACCCTATCATTTGATGTTCTATATCAGGAGTCCCCAACCCCTGGGCTGTGACCAACTATCAGGCCAAGGCCTGTTTGAAATGGGCTGTGGGAGAAATGGGCAAGCATGCACGTATGAAACTTTATTTGCATGAGCAAGTGACTTTGGACCAATAATCAGGAGATGATGAGTTCTAGTCCCATCTTAGGCATGAAAGCCAGCCGGATGTCTTTGGACCAATCACCAGGAGACAGTGAGTTCTAGTCCCGCCTTAGTCATGAAAGCCAGCTGGATGACTTTGGACCAATCACCAGGAGACAGTGAGTTCTAGTCCCACCTTAGGCACAAAAGCTGCCTATGTGACTTTCAGCCAGTCCCTCTATCTCAGCCCACCTCACAGGGTTGTTGTTGTGGGAGAAATAGGAGGAGTAATGGATAATGGCTGTGTTTGCTGCCTTGAGTTATTTGTAAAATATTAAAAGGTGGGATATAAATTAATAAATACAGTAAGCATGCAGATCTTGGCTAGTGCTAACTGCAGTTAGTTTTCGTGACCCAACAAAAGCGCGTACGACAAAAGCGTGCCCACAAAATCACGTCGCTAAAACTGCGACGTCATCAACGCGCTGACAACAGCGCGGCGACAACAGCACGTTGACAGAAGGGCGATTTACAACAGCGCGGCGACAGAAGGGCGATTTAAGTTAAGGTAAGGGTTAGGTTTAGGGTTAGTGTTACATTTAGAGTTATGGTTAGCATTAGTGTTAGGTTTAGGGTTACATTTAGGGTTAGGTTTAGGTTTACAGTGCGCTTCTGTCGCCGCGCTGTTGTCGGCGCGATTCAGCGCTCATTCGTCGGAGTGCTTTAGAACTCACGGTTTTGTCACCGCAGTTTAGTCGGTCGCGCTTTTGTCGGTCGCCCTTTTGTCGGTGAACCGTTAGTTTTTATTGGGGCTCAGGCAAAAAAAAAAAACCCAACTCCAATGCAGTTAGTTTATAGCTGAGTGTCTTGCGCAAACCAGGACATAAACTAACATACGGCACAAACCAGGCTGGTAAATTGAATATTTCCCTTAAACCATCTATTTTCAACGGTTTGCTCACATGGGGAGAATCCCTCTCTTTAAAATCCAGTTTCCTTTACCTTTTGACCGACTTCACCATCACTGCCCTTGCTTCCCTGGAGGACACAAAAGGAAAAGGTAAGTTTCTAGTCCTCATGGTGCCACACATTTGGTTTGACCAGCATTTTAGGTTACTGCTCTGGATGAGATGCGAAATGTGAATAGCAGCAAGGGGATTCTTCCAGGAAGGAGGGTGCAATTTTACACATCTCTTCCTGGAGTAACTTGTCTTTCATAGCAAGTATATAAGCAGAATGCAAGTCTCCCTTCCTTTCAACACTGATGAGGTTACCCAGTTGGGTTGTCAAATGTCCTTAAGAAAACAACCAAACTCTGAGAGACACCAAGGACCCCACAGTCATTGTTCCTCCTCCTCCTTTTCCTCCTCCTCCTCCTCCTCCTCCTCCCTCCTCCTCCTCCTCCTCCTCCTCCTCCCTTTCCTCTTCCCCTTTTAGCACTGATGATGTTAGCTAGTTGGGACATGAAATGCCTTTCAGAAAACCACCAAACTCTGAGAGCACCAAGGACCCCACAATTGCCTCTTCATTCTCCTTTCTCCTTCCTTCCTTCGTTCCTGCCTTCCTGCCTTCCTTCCTTCCTTCCTGCCTTCCTCCTTCCTGCTCTTCTATTTCCTTCCCTCTTCATTCTCCTTTCTCCTTCCTTTTCTTCTTTTTCCTTCCCTCTTCCTTCCTTCCTTCCTTCTTCATTCTCCTTTCTTCCTTTTCTTCTTTTTCCTTCCCTCTTCATTCTCCTTCTCCCCCCTCCCCTTCTTTTTCCTTCATTGCTCTCTTCCCATCTTCCCTTCTTTTTCTTTGCCTTCCCTCTTTCCCTTTCTCCTTTCCTGTCCCTTGCACGCTCAAATGCAAAAGGGGAAAATATTTCTCCTTTGGTTTTGTTTTTTAGTTTCTTTTGATAGCCCTCTGACAGCGAAAACGGAACAGATCTAAGCACCCTCCGGGGCAGATCTGGCCCACGGGCTTTGAGTTTGACACCCCTACTCTAGGCTGGTGACTTATTTAACTTTTCATTTCATTTCCTTTATTTGTATGCCACCCTTTTCCCTGGGGGGACTCAGGGCGGCTCACAATTCAAAAAGGGAGGGGGGGAAAGACAAACAGTATTCCAATATGGAAACAATACAACATATTAAAAGAGAGCACAACAGTCACACAATTCGGGTGGGGTTGGAATCTTAACCCCAGGCCAGCCGGGACAGCCAGATCTTCAAAACAGCGCGGAAGGATTGGAGGGTGGTGAGGGTCCGAATCTCCACGGGGAGTTCGTTCCAGAGGGTCGGAGCAGCCACCGAGAAGGCTCTCCTCCGGGTAGTTGCCAGTTTGCACTGGCTAGTAGATGGGATTCGGAGGAGGCCTAATCGATGTGATCGTATCGGTCTAGTGGAGGTAATTGGCAGTAGGCGGTCTCTCAAGTACCCAGGCCCACTATCATGAAGGGCTTTATAGGTGATAAGTAGCACCTTGAAGCGCATCCGGAGATCGACAGGCAGCCAGTGCAGCTCGCGGAGGATAGGTGTAACGTGGGCGAAGCGAGGTGCACCCACAATCGCTCGCGCGGCCGCATTCTGGACTAGCTGAAGTCGCCAAATGCTCTTCAAGGGCAGCCCCATGTAGAGCACATTGCAGTATTCCAGCCTAGAGGTCACAAGGGCACGAGTGACTGTTGTGAGGGCCTCCCGGTTCAGGTAGGGACGCAACTGGTGTACCAGGCGAACCTGGGCAAATGCCCCCCTGGTCACAGCTGACAAATGATGTTCGAAGGTCAGCTGTGGGTCCAGGAGGACTCCCAAGTTGCAAACCCTGTCTGAGGGGCGTAGTATTTGACCCCCCAGCCTGAGAGATGGGACACTTGGCCAATTCGCGGGAGGGAAACACAGCAGCCACTCGGTCTTTTCTGGATTGAGCACAAGCTTGTTGCCCCCCATCCAGTCTTTAACAGCCTCCAGACCCTGGCTCCATCACTGCCTGCCCTTCTCCTAGAAGCTGCCACACCCTTTTTTCCTTTCGATGCTTACCTTCACACCTGCTTCTCCCGCGTCTCCCGAGCCTCCCTGCAAGAAACGAAGACTGAACCCCTTCAGACAATGCAACTTCCTAATACAGGACTGAGCATTTCCTGGACCTCCCTCTCTGCACCTTCAGATATAAAGGTGGACCTCGACTTACGACAGTTCAGTTTAGTGACTGTTCAAAGTTGCATCACTGAAAAAAGGGACATTGTTTTTTTTCATAAAGGGTTTTATTATTTTGCGGTTACAAAAGTAAGCCTTCCATCTTTCCTTATGCCATGTGTCATCTGGGAACAAGCATCCCTGTGCGTAACCCGTCAAAACAGCGCTCGACTAAACCGCGCCCGATTAAACCGCGTCGCTGACGTCATCAACAGGGCAACAACAGCGAGCGCGGAGAAAGAAGGGCGCTTTAAATAGCGCTTTGAAAGCAAGCCGATTCAACTTAAGGTAAGGGTTAGGTTTAGGGTTAGCTTTAGGGTTAGCTTTAGGGTTAGGTTAAGGGTTAGGGTTAGGGTTAGGTTAAGGGTTAGGGTTAGGGTTAGCTTTAGGGTTAGGTTAAGGGTTAGAGTTAGGGTTAGGTTTAGGGTTAGTTAAGGGTTAGGGTTAGGGTTAGGGTTAGGTTAAGGGTTAGGGTTAGGTTTAGGGTTAGGTTAAGGGTTAGGGTTAGGGTTAGGGTTAGGGTTAGGGTTAGGTTAAGGGTTAGGGTTAGGGTTAGGTTTAGGGTTAGGTTAAGGGTTAGGTTTAGGGTTAGGTTTAGGGTTAGGTTAAGGGTTAGGTTTAGGGTTAGGTTTAGGATTAGGTTTAGGGTTAGGTTAAGGGTTAGGTTAAGGGTTAGGTTTAGGGTTAGGTTTAGGGTTAGGTTAAGGGTTAGCTTTAGGGTTAGGTTTAGGATTAGGTTTAGGGGGTTAGGTTTAGGTTTAGGGGTTAATTTTAGGTTTAGGGTTTACAGCGTGCTTCTGTCTCTGTGCTGTTGTCGCCCTGTTGATGACGTCAGCGGCGCGGTTTAGTCGGACGCGGTTTAGTCGAGCGCGGTTTTGTGGTGGAACCATCCCTGTGCAACATTGCTCCTCTTTTGCCAAATCTTTCACATCCGTATTAACATTATTTCCCTAAATTTAGTATTATAATATAATGAGCATTTAAACGTTATGGGACTCTGCATTTTTCTTCTTAATATCTCCTAGTGATAATATCATATTAATATTAAACATCATTATTCTCATTATACACATACTAACAGTTTTCATCTTATTTATATCTTTATCTAAGTCAGTGTTTCTCAACCTTGGCAACTTGAAGATGTCCGGACTTCAACTCCCAGAATTCCCCAGCCAGCTGGCTGGGGAATTCTGTGAGTTGAAGTCCGGATATCTTCAAGTTGCCAAGGTTGAGAAACACTTATCTAAATACTTATTTCTTCGCTTTCTTCATTTCTAAACTCCTTTTTTATTCTCCAACCATTGGTAAAATACTTCCCAAATCATATAATATTCCGTTTGCGTTTTCTCTTTAATTGCTAATGTTAATCTGTTCATTTCTGCACATTCTAATTTTTTCCTTATCACCTTCGCATCAATGGGAATCTCTACACTTTTCCAATGTTGTGCAAATACAATTCTAGCTATGGTTAATAATATGGTTAAGAGCCGAGGTGGCGCAGTGGTTAAGGTGCAGTACTGCAGGCCACTTCAGCTGACTGTTATCTGCAGTTCAGCGGTTCAAATCTCACTGGCTCAAGGTTGACTCAGCCTTCCATCCTTCCGAGGTGGGTGAAATGAGGACCTGGTTGTTGTTGGGGCGAATATGCTGACTCTGTAAACCGCTTAGAGAGGGCTGAAAGCCCTATGAAGCGGTATATAAGTCTAACTGCTATTGCTATTGCTACATGAATGATAATGAATATATATTCTCTTTATTATAAATGCCCTGGACCTCCCACTCTGCACCTTCAGATATAAAGATAGGCCTCCACTTTCAACGGTCCATGTAGTGACTATTCAAAGTTACATCACTGAAAAAGGGACTTTTGACCATTTTTCACACTAAGAACGGTTGTAGCACATCCAGTTTCACGTGATCAAAAATTTGGACTCTCGGCCACTGGTTCATATTTATGACGGTTGCAGGTTCTTGGGGTCACGCGATCCCATTTTGTGACCGTCCGACAAGCAAGTCCACGGAGAAGCCAGTGTTGCTTAACAACTGGGTTACTAACTTACCAAGTGCAGTGATTCACTTAGCAAGAACGGTCGTATCAGCGGGGGCAAAACTCACTTAACAAATGTCTCACTTAACAACAGACATTTTCGGGGATCAATTTTGATCGTAGGTCGAGGAATACCTGTCCTTCTTCTCATGCATTTGTTGTGGATGCAGTCCAGAGGTGGGTTCCTACCAGTTCGCACCTGTTCGGTAGAACCGGTTCGTCAAATCTGCCGAACCGGTTAGAAGAGGTTCCACCAGTGGACCCGGAAAGCAGGCCACACCTACAGA
>NC_045547.1:2989932-3009932 GCF_009769535.1 Thamnophis elegans
CCCCCCTCTTTATCTCAGCATGAGAAAACAGGAATTCAGCGTTTAGTTCGTGGTGTGTCCTGTTGCTTTTACATCCCGAAGGGAATGCTGCATTTTTCTTTTCATTTCTACTCAAAATTACCTTAATCCTCTTTGCTCCTTGAGCTCCAGGATAAGGCTGGAAGGAAAATGAATAAATGAACAAGTGAGTCAGCGACTAAATAAATGATGAATATCTGTAGGAGGAAGAATGTATCAGCAATCAAATTCCAAAGCAGGCTTGTCAGCTTAGTCAGGGGTCACCCAAACTTTAAGCTACTTTAAGACTTGTCGACTTCAAGTCCCGGAATTCCCCAGCCAGCTGGCATTCTTTAAGATGGGTGGACTTACACTCCCAGAATTCCCCAGCAAAGCATGTTTTAAGATGGGTGGACTTCAAGTCCCAGAATTCCCCAGCCAGCAGGCTTTAAGATGGGTGGACTTCAAGTCCCAGAATTTCCCAGCCAGTTGGCTTTAAGATGGGTGGACACCAACTCCCAGAATTCCCCAGCCAGCATGCTTTAAGATGGATGAACCTCAACTCCCAGAATTCCCCAGCAAAGCATGTTTTAAGATGGGTGGACTTCAAGTCCCAGAATTCCCCAGCAAAGCATGTTTTAAGATGGGTGGACTTCAAGTCCCAGAATTCCCCAGCCAGTTGGCTTTAAGATGGGTGGACTTCAAGTCCCAGAATTTCCCAGCCAGTTGGCTTTAAGATGGGTGGACACCAACTCCCAGAATTCCCCAGCCAGCATGCTTTAAGATGGGTGGACCTCAACTCCCAGAATTCCCCAGCAAAGCATGTTTTAAGATGGGTGGACTTCAAGTCCCAGAATTCCCCAGCCAGCAGGCTTTAAGATGGGTGGACTTCAAGTCCCAGAATTCCTCCAGGCAGCATGCTTTACAATGGGTGGACCTCAACTCCCAGAATTCCCCAGCCGGCATGCTTTAAGATGGGGGGACTTCAACTCCCAGAATCCCCCAGCCAGATGGCTGGGGAATTCTGGGATTTGAAGTCCACAAGTCTTAAAGTTGCCAGGTTTGGATGAGCCTGACCAGTCAACTTTTAAGGCTGTACCATCTGAAGGAGAGTGGCTGGGTATTGTGCGAAGTGGCAAAGGGAGACTTGGCATGGAAGAGTGAGGTGTCGGAACATCTCCAGAAAAACACACCAAGGTGCTTTTCTTAGCTGGACTTTCTGGTTTTTCTTTGAAGACATTTCGCTTCTCATTCCAAGAAGCTTCTTCAGCTCTGAAGACCTAAAGGAGCCTCTGGGAGGAGAAGCGAAACGTCTTCGAAGAAAAACCAGAAAGTCCAGTTGCCTCTTGAAAAAACAAAACCACCTTTGGGACAACCACAAACTGGAAGGCGGAGACCCTCCGTAGGCTTTTAACGAACCAGGTCTATTTCCAGCCTTAACGGATCAATGTGGGGTCATAAAATGAGGAGGGATTTGGTGCTGAGCTCCATCCTCTAACCTCCATGGAGATACACTTTCCTGTTGCCAGTGGAGCTGGTAGCAGACTCAGACAGTGAGGAGGGTTGGGGAAGAACCTGGGCCAGTCCTGGAGTCTGGGGAAGGCTCGGATGAGGGCTCTGCGTCGGAGGCAGAGAGGGGGCCAGGACCAACCGACAGTTCTCAGCTGCCTTCGGAGTCGGAGATCAGTGAGGCAGAAGAACAGCTGGAACCTGTTCCCATTGTGTGCGTGCACAGAGCTGCCAGGAGAAAGGAACTGCTAAGGAACAAGGGCCGATGTGGGAGTAAAACCACAGGTGGACGGTGAATGACCCCTCCCAGAGGGAATAAAGAGGAGCGAAAGGGGAGTGGAGTTTGCAGGAGACAATTAATTCAATTCATGAGGGGGAAGATCTGTTCCTGGCTTCTTGCCAAGGAATTGCTGCTACAGCGTGGAGTTTGGAAGATACCGGCCTGGCAGCTCTCCAAGCCTGATAAGGTCTGTGGTTGTCAATACACCCTTGAAAGACCGCTTGCCGGGACTTTGCTGGATGTGAATGAGAGGAATTCACATGAGCCGCATAAAAAGAGTCTGCTTCGTCATTTTGGGAAGCCCAGGTCAGGACACCTGCTTCATACTCACCCCGTAATTCCGCCAGTGTCCTACTAGGGGTTCCCCAACTTCAAGAGCACCCGGAGAGTGGACCTGTGCAAGCACAACAAGAACACGTAGCATTGAGCAAAAGCAAATTTTGGATTTCAGGAAGAGGGAGGGGAAGAGGAAATCCTTACAGGTGGGTGCGAATTCTCCACCTTTCTTCGAATTCTGACGATGCTTCGTCCTTGGGGACCTGCCTTTTTCTCCTGCTGGCGAGAAGAAGCTCACTTCAGTTTAAACTCCTTTGCCTACAAATATCAGTTTTATGCAGGTAGTCCTCGACTTACAACAGTTCGTTTAGTGACCGTTGAAAGTTACAGCGGTCAGAGTTTGTTGCCTACATTCAAATCCAGAAAGCACACAGAGGTAACTGATGCAGCTGGATTCATTAATGTCTTTATATACATAAGAATAGAGGAATAAATGTACAATACCAACAGGTGGTTCTTCCGAGTAACACAAGGCAGGAGAGTTACAGGCAAACACAAGCAGTTCGTTTCATTTTCAGCAGACGAGCCCAGAGAGACTGATAGTTTACTTCTCAGAGCAGCAGACTGCTTAAGTTTCTGTTTCGATTCCCTGCACAGACTCAGATCTGTTTAAGCTCCCATTGGCTGACTTAGTTGCTATGCCTATTCATTGGCTGACCTTGTTCCCATGTCTCTCCCACTCATGAATATTTTAACAACGGTACTGAAAAACAGGACCTAGGACCGTTTTTCACACTTACGACCTTTGCAGCTTCCCCGTGTTCTCTCTTTCCCATTCTCCTTCTCTCTTTCTCCTCTCCTCTCCTTTCCTCTCCTCTCTTTCCCATTCTCCTTCTCTCTCTACTTTCCTCCCCTCTCCTCTCTTCCCCATTCTCCTTCTCTCTCTCTCCTCTCTTCCCCATTCTCCGTCTCTCTCTACTTTCCTCCTCTCTTCTCATTCTCCTTCTCTCTCTACTATCCTTCTCTCTCCTCTCTTCCCCATTCTCCTTCACTCTCTACTTTCCTCCCCTCTCCTCTCTTCCCCATTCTCCTTCTCTCTCTACTTTCCTCCTCTCTCTTCTCATTCTCCTTCTCTCTCTACTTTCCTCCTCTCTCCTCTCTTCCCCATTCTCCTTCACTCTCTACTTTCCTCCCCTCTCCTCTCTTCCCCATTCTCCTTCTCTCTCTACTTTCCTCCTCTCTCCTCTCTTCCCCATTCTCCTTCTCTCTCTACTTTCCTCCCCTCTCTTCTCCTTTCTTCCCCATTCTCCTTCTCTCTCTACTTTCCTCCCCTCTCCTCTCCTCTCTTCCCCATTCTCCGTCTCTCTCTACTTTCCTCCTCTCTCTTCTCATTCTCCTTCTCTCTCTACTTTCCTCCTCTCCCCTCTCCTCTCTTCCCCATTCTCCGTCTCTTTCTACTTTCCTCCCCTCTCTTCTCTTCCCCATTCTCCTTCACTCTCTACTTTCCTCCCCTCCCCTCTCCTCTCTTCCCCATTCTCCTTCTCTCTCTCTCTCTCTCCTCTCTTCCCCATTCTCCTTCTTCTTTCCTCCACCCTTCCTCTCTCCTCCGCTCTCCTCTCTTCCCCCATTCCCCCTCTCTTCTCCTCTGGTCTCGCCTCCCCTTTACTGAACCAACGTTTCACTTAGCAACAGAAACGTTGTGCTCAACTGTGATTGTAAGTCGAGGACTTCCTGTACTTGTCAGATAAATTAACCTTCTTGAGGATGCTGGATGGGAAAATCATCCCCAATTGTCCTAGAAATTGATACCAGGATGGGGCTTTTAGGAAATGCCCTCCCACCCTCCCTTTACAGCCCCGGTAGTTAATTTAAAAAGGTGGCTCATTAGTGAAAGTTACTTGATCTTAATCTCCAATTTAATACGCATTGCCCACCGGAGAACACGGTGATTTAAAACACCTCCAAAATTAGGATTAAGGACGGTCCTTGCGGGTGGAGAAAAGGCAGCATTTGAGGACCAATTGAGATTGATAATTATTCTTGATATTGAATTCCATAAAGAAGAAAGATGGGCCCTGCGGCTCTTTGAAAAAAGATATTAAATCTGTTGCTTCCCCAAATCTTCTCTTGAATCAATTGTTTGACACAGCTGGTGGAAAATACTTTGGGAACTGAAGGAAGAAGGAAAGTGAAGGAACTCCACTAAAAGGATATTTTATCCCGTCTTTTCAATTCAGTCCCAAAAGATAAGGAAAAAAATAAAATCAAAACAGACCAAAGGGAGCCAAAACGTGGCGCTAATATACGCACAGGTAGTCTAGAAATTTCAACCATCGGTTTTGTGACCGTTTGAAGTTACGTCAGCCATGAAAAAGTGACTTACAATTGGTCCTTACACTTACGACCATTAAAGCTTCCTCGCGGCCACATGGTCAGATTTCTGGCTCCTGGTGTGTATTTACGACGGAGACCGTGGAGTAAGGCAGCAGGTTAGAAAGGAGGAGATGGGGAGTTCTAGTCCCACCTTAGGCAGCTGGGTGACTTTGGGCCAGTCAGCAGGAGGCATTGAGTTCTAGTCCCAACTTAAGCATGAAAGATAGCTGGGTGATTTGGGACCAATCTCCAGGAGATGGGGAGTTCTAGTCCCACCTTAGGCATGAAGACTTCAACTCCCAGAATTCCCCAGCCAACTTGAAGATTTATGGACTTCAACTCCCAGAATTCCCCAACCAACTTGAAGACTTGTGGACTTCAACTCCCAGAATTCCCCAGCCAACTTGAAGACTTGTGGACTTTAACTCCCAGAATTCCCCAGTCAACTTGAAGACTTGTGGACTTCAACTCCCAGAATTCCCCATCCAACTTGAAGACTTGTGGACTTCAACTCCCAGAATTCCCCAGTCAACTTGAAGACTTGTGGGCTTCAACTCCCAGAATTCCCCAGTCAACTTGAAGACTTGTGGACTTCAACTCCCAGAATTCCCCAGCCAACTTCAAGACTTGTGGACTTTAACTCCCAGAATTCCCCAGTCAACTTGAAGACTTGTGGACTTCAACTCCCAGAATTCCCCATCCAACTTGAAGACTTGTGGACTTCAACTCCCAGAATTCCCCAGCCAACTTGAAGACTTGTGGGCTTCAACTCCCAGAATTCCCCAGTCAACTTGAAGACTTGTGGACTTCAACTCCCAGAATTCCCCAGTCAACTTGAAGACTTGTGGACTTCAACTCCCAGAATTCCCCAGCCTGCATGGCTGGCTGGGGAATTCTGGGAGTTGAAGCCCACAAGTCATCAATGTTGCCAATGTGTTTTAAAGAAACATACTTCACAACTACAGCATGACGCATTAATCATTCGAGGAACTTGCCTCCAGAAGTTGTGAATGCTCCAATACCGGAAGTTTCCAAGAAGAGATTGGACAACTCTCTGAAATGGTACAGGGTTTCCTGCCTGAGCAGGGGGTTGGACTAGAAGACCTCCAAGGTCCCTTCCAACTCTGTTATTCTATTCTATATTCTATTCTAAAGCCGTCTGGCTGACTTTGGACCAATAACCAGGAGACAGTGAGTTCTAGTCCCATTTTACACATGACCGATTGGCTGGGTGACTTTGAGCCAATCACCAGGAGACGATGAGTTCTAGTCCCACCTTAGGCACGAAAGCCAGCTAGATGACTTTGGGCCAATCACCAGGAGACGGTGAGTTCTAGTCCCATTTTACACATGAGAGCCAATTGGGTAACTTTGGGCCAATCACCAGGAGACGGTGAGTTCTAGTCCCATTTTACACATGAGAGCCAATTGGGTAACTTTGGGCCAATCACCAGGAGACGGTGAGTTCTAATCCCACCTTAGGCACGAAAGCCAGCTAGATGACTTTGGACCAATAACCAGGAGACAGTGAGTTCTAGTCCCATTTTATACATGAGAGCCAATTGGGTAACTTTGGGCCAATCACCAGGAGACGGTGAGTTCTAGTCCCATTTTACACATGAGAGCCAATTGGGTAACTTTGGGCCAATCACCAGGAGACGGTGAGTTCTAGTCCCACCTTAGGCACGAAAGCCAGCTAGATGACTTTGGACCAATAACCAGGAGACGATGAGTTCTAGTCCCACCTTAGGCACGAAAGCCAGCTAGATGACTTTGGACCAATAACCAGGAGACGGTGAGTTCTAGTCCCATTTTACACATGAGAGCCAATTGGGTAACTTTGGGCCAATCACCAGGAGACGATGAGTTCTAGTCCCATTTTACACATGAGAGCCAATTGGGTAACTTTGGGCCAATCACCAGGAGACGATGAGTTCTAGTCCCATTTTACACATGAGAGCCAATTGGGTAACTTTGGGCCAATCTCCAGGAGACGGTGAGTTCTAGTCCCATTTTACACATGAGAGCCAATTGGGTAACTTTGGGCCAATCACCAGGAGACAATGAGTTCTAGTCTCATTTTACACACGAGAGCCAATTGGGTAACTTTGGGCCAATCACCAGGAGGCGGTGAGTTCTAGTCCCACCTTAGGCACGAAAGCCAGCTAGATGACTTTGGACCAATAACCAGGAGACAGTGAGTTCTAGTCCCATTTTACACATGAGAGCCAATTGGGTAACTTTGGGCCAATCACCAGGAGACGGTGAGTTCTAGTCCTGCCTTCAGCATGGGCAACTTTGTGCCCCCTCCCCCCCGCGCTCTCTTTCTCTCTCTCTCTCTCTCTCTTTCTCTCTCTCTCTCTCTCCTTCCCCAACCTACCTCAAAGGATTGTTTTTGTGGGGGGAAAGAGGAAGAGGAAGGGGTGTGTTCGCTGCCTTGAGTTATTTGTAAAAATAATAGAAGCGGGATACAAAATAAATAAATAACTAATAAATCTAACCGTGAGCGAGACTGCAAAAGCATTTAAAAAAAAAAAAAAAAGCATATCTCTAGCTCATCCGACTCCTCTTACTGTTAACTCTCACTGCGGTGTCTAAGATAGGAGAAAATTGCTGTTGTCTTAATGTTTGTGGCGGGCTTGGGAAATTACCCCTTGCTGTAAAAGAGACTTAAGCGGAGCCAAATGTTTATTAATGTTCCCCTAACAAGCGAATATGCAAATTTATTTTTAACATCACACCGACCGGAGGCAAGGGAGGAATATTTAAAAAAAAAAAACACTTTTTTTTACCCACGGTGAATTCCCCGTATTCCTCCATTTTAATTAGTTGTCCTGCCACTCCAATTAATTTCAAAACCGGAGCGAGGCGTGGGTGAACTTCATCCTTTACTCCTATTGCTCATTAAAGGATCTAAACAGATTCCCCTGCTCTGATCTCGGGGAATCTCTTTTAAAAACTAGATTTGAGTCTGTGCGCCGTACAAGCTGTCCTCAATATACGACAACATCATCCTCTTTTAATGACCCCGTAATCCCTTGCAGGGTGGAGTCGGGGCAACTAAATGGAGCTAGCAGAGTGTTTACTGGCTGGATGCCCTTCCCTGTCGCCAGGACGGAGTTTTATTCAGCAGATATTTTCTCATTGTGTTACCTAGGATTGAACTCACAGCCTCCTGATTGTAAGGTGAGAGCGCCACCTCCAGGCCACTGCACCACACGCTCATTTTACAACTACGTGAGCCCGGGATACTGCAACCGTCATAAATACAGGCCGCGACGATTCATTTAGTGACCATTTGACTTGGCTTGTCGGAACGTCGCAAAAGGGGGTTGTAGCGACCCCAGGACACTGCAATGGTCATAAATATGAAATATTTAACATCTACATGAAGCCGCTTTCATTAAACATTAGAATAATGGGGGAAAAAAACGAATTCCCGTCTCCCCGCGGGAAAGTATCATTAGAAAAACTGGGGAAAAAACGATTGAAATAAAATCGATCCGTTTGACGGACGTGGAAATCGCCTCATCACTTAGGATCTTGCCAGCCGTTCTTGTCCTTTCCGCGAATAATTTTGATTTATCTTTATCTTCGGATTTAAAAAAAAAAAAAAGCCGCCAGCCATCTTCATTCCTGAGCTCACAAAAACTGCCTGTGATCCTCACCATCGGCTGTGAATTCACTTAACGCCAGGCTGACATGACGATTAAAGATAATATTAGCCATTACTTTCCCTCAAAAACGAAGGTTTCAGCTCCGGGGAAATTTCAGAAAAGTGCTGGGAGGTGAGCGGTGGTTGTTCCTTCTATTTATTGGGTGACAAGGTGGCCGCCTGTGAGAATTTTCTGTCTTTTACTTCACAATTACCGCTCCGTATCTTCCTGTAGTACAAAGACTGGATGTTTTTAAGAGGAGATTGGATAACCATTTGAATGAAATGGTATAGGGTTTCCTGCCTGAGCAGGGGGTTGGACTAGAAGACCTCCAAGGTCCCTTCTAATAGAATATTCTGCCATTCTTTTTCCTTCCTTCCTTCCTTCCTTCCTTCCCTCCCTCTTTCCGTTCCTTCCCTCCCTCTTTCCTACCTTCCTTCCCACATAGAAATAGTCCTTAGACTTATATATCGCTACACAGTGCTTTACAGCCCTCTCAAAGCGGTTTACAGAGTCAGCCTCTCTTGCCCACAACAATCTAGGTCCTCTTTTTACTCATCATGAAAGGATGGAAGGCTGAGTCAACCTTGAGCCGGTCAGGATCGAACTGGTGACAGTGGGTGGAGTTTGTCTACAATATTGCTTTCTAACCACTGTGTGCCACTTGGTCCGTCCTTCCTTCCTTCCTTCCTTCCTTCCTTCCTTCCTTCCTTCCTTCCTTCCTTCCTTCCTTCCTTCCTTCCCTCCCATTTAGCAATAGCGCTTACACGTATATATTGCTTCACAGTCTTTTCCAGCCCTCTCTAAGCGGTTTACAGAGTCAGCATTTTGCCCCCAACAATCTGGGTCCTCGTTTTATCCATCTCGGAAGGACGGAAGGCTGTGTGGCAACCTGGAGCTGATCAGGATCGAACTCCTGGCAGTTGGCAGAATTAGCCTGAAATACTACAATCTCACCACTGTGCCACCATGGCAGAAGAGGGTTTTTTCCCCCCCACTGGAGAGAGGAACCTCGAGCCACATCATAAATCCTCTGTTTTGGATGGGTGGGAACTTCTAATGTTTCCTAAGCCACGGGTCGTAAGTTAGGGATTCCTTATAAAGTAATTTATTTTTCTTTCTTTCTTTCTTTCTTTCTTTCTTTCTTTTCTTCTTTCTTTCTTTTTTCTTTCTCCTCCCTCCCTTCCTCTTGTCTATTTCTCCTTTTCCTTCGTCCTTCCTTCTTTCCTTCCATCCTCCCTCCCCTTTCTGTTCTTTCTCCTTCCTTCCTTCCTTCCTTCCTTCCTTCCTTCCTTCCTTCCTTCCTTCCTTCCTTCTTCCCTCCCTTCCTCCCTCCCTCTCCCTCTCCATCTCTCTCTTTCTTCTTTTGCTGCTTACAAGGAATCCTCTGTGGGGTGTCCTGTTAAGTTTCAGCAGGATCCCCATTCTGCTCCATTCGCACCACTTTTGACTGGATCCTATCACCGGATTCCTCCATGAATCTTGGGTCGACATAAAATAATTCCGTTTTAAAAGGAGTGAGCCTGGTTTGATGATCTATGTGTTGGCTGCCCTCTAGTGGAAGCTGTAAAAATTGCTGACAAAGGATTCATTTTGATGCTTATAGTGCAGGAAAGCATGATAGGTGAAAATTGTTTGTTTATTTGTTTGTTTATTTATTTATTATTTGTTTGTTTGATCACACATTCACTCAGTCATTCACCCATTCATTTATTTGTACCCCTCCATTATTTATTTATATCCCGCCTTTATTATTTTTACTAATAACTGAAGGCGATGAAAACACACCTTCCTCCTCCTATTTGGTCACAACATCCCTGTGAGGTAGGTTGGGCTGAGAGACAGTGAAGGGCCAAAAAGTCACCCAGCTGACTTTCTTACATAAGGTGAGACTGGAACTCACCGGCTCCTAGTGATTGGCTCCAAGTCAACCTGCCAGCGTTCCTGCCTAAGATGGAACTAGAACTCCCAGTCTCCTGGTGATTGGCCCAAAGTCACCCAGATGACTTTCATGCCTAATGAGGGACTAGAACTCACTGTTACCTGGTGATTGGCACATAGTCACTCAATCAGCTTTCATACTTAAGGTGGGACTAGAACTCCCAATCTCCTGGTGATTGGCCCACAGTCACCCAGCTGGCTTTCATGCCTAAGGCAGGACTAGAACTCACTGTTACCTGGTGATTGGCACATAGTCACTCAATCAGCTTTCATACTTAAGGTGGGACTAGAACTCCCAATCTCCTGGTGATTGGCCCACAGTCACCCAGCTGGCTTTCATGCCTAAGGCAGCACTAGAACTCACTTTTACCTGGTGATTGGCACATAATCACTCAGTCAGCTTTCATACCTAAGGCAGGACTAGAACTCCCAGTCTCCCAGCTGGCTTTCATGCCTAAGGCAGGACTAGAACTCACTGTTACCTGGTGATTGGCACATAGTCACTCAATCAGCTTTCATACTTAAGGTGGGACTAGAACTCCCAATCTCCTGGTGATTGGCCCACAGTCACCCAGCTGGCTTTCATGCCTAAGGCAGCATTAGAACTCACTTTTACCTGGTGATTGGCACATAATCACTCAGTCAGCTTTCATACCTAAGGCGGGACTAGAACTCCCAGTCTCCTGGTGATTGGCCCACAGTCACCCAGCTGTATTTCATACCTAAGGCAGGACTAGAACTCACCGTATCCCACTTTCTAACTTCATGCACCAAGCACTAAATCATGTGGCAAGAAAGGTTGTAAAATGGAGCAAAACTCACTCCACACCTGTCTCGCTTAGCAGCAGAAATTTTGGGGGCTCAGTGCTCGTCATAAGTCGAGGACTACCCATAATTCTGTGAGATGCAGCATGGCCGTGTGGAAACTTTACCTCTGTCTGTTTCCTGAAAGTTGCCGACTTGCTGTCAATGGTGACGTTTTGAGAAGGTTCCTCTCTGCCATCCTGAGCTTCAGCTTTTTTCGGTATTGTGGGAAAGGGAGCGGTTTTCCTGACTTCTGGCCCTTCCAGATTCTGGGAGTTGGTTGATGTTTCAGACACCACAACATCCCGTGTTTCGTGATTCCTCGCAGATGTAAGGCTGTCTGGAATGCCGACCTAATGCAACACGAAAACCCAGTTTAGGAGCGTCAGGAATTTAAAAAAAATAGGACCACAGTATTTGGGAGAAAGATTTTATATCCAGGACTGAAATCATGGGGTCCCCCTTCCTTCCTTCCTTCCTTCCTTCCTTTTCTTCCATCACCCATCCATTTTCTCTCTTGTACCTCCCTCCCTCCCTCCCTCGTTTCCTCTCTTCTACTCTCCTCCTCTCCCCCTAACTCTCCCCTCTCTTTTCCTCTCCTTCTCCCGCTCCCTTCCTCTCCACTTCCCTGTTGTCCTCTCCTGTCTTCGTCCCTCTCCCCTCCCTTCCTTTCATATCTATATCTATATCTATATCTATATCTATATCATCTATATCTACATCTACATCTACATCTATATATATCTATATCTATCTATATCTATCTATATAGATCTATATATATCTAGATAGATAGATAGATAGATATAGATATAGATATCTATATCTATCTATCTATCTATCTATCTCTATCTATCTATCTATCTATCTATCTATCTATCTATCTATATCTATATCTATATCTATATCTATATCTATATCTATATCTATATCTATATCATCTATATCTATATCATCTATATCTATAACTATATCTGTATCTATATCTATCTATCTATATCTAATCTCTACCTATCTATTTATCTATCATCTATCTATCTGTCTGTCTGTCGGTCGGTCTGTGTGTGTCCGTGTGTCTGTGTGTGCATTCCAGCATAACTCTGGAGCGCCTGGGCCGCTGAAATGAAAAGGACTGAATTATATCTATAGTGTCAAGTCACTGTACTTTTGACAGTGATAGTGTGCATTTTGGATTCAAGATCTGTTAAGATACAGCCTTAAAATGGCTTCTACTGTACAGCACCGTGGAGTTGCCATGGTAACGGCTTCAAAGTACTCCACAAGGGGAGGGGGAGGCTCCCTCTAATACAGGATTGGGATAAATACATACCCGGGCAACGGCGAGTTATCAGCTAGTTAATAATAAAAGAACAAAAATGGCGCCTGAGACCCTCACCGTGGAGTTTTTGGGGTTTGCTCCTGGCTTCCTTCTCTTCTTCCCCCCGTCCTTCTCCTTTTCCTTCCTGGCCTCAGTAACCTGGTGGGTCATCCTTTGTAGCCCACCCTGCAGTAGAAGGTCCGTCAATTCCTTCAAGAGGGCCAGCTGCAAGTTTAACAAAAACAAATTAGAAAGTGAGGTTGATCAGAAGAAGATCTGAACGAGAAAATAATGAGGATTTTCAGAATTCAGGCATCTTCCAGATTTGCTGGGATTACGGATTCCTTCCCAGTACCTGTATGTTAGCTAGGAATGCTGGGAGGCTGTAATCTTTTGAATGATACCAGCCTAAGGAAACCTACAGAGGTCAACTATTCATTCAATCAATCAATCAATCAATCAATCAATCAGAATAGACCTGGAAGGCACCTTGGTGGTCTTCTAGTCCACCCCCCTGCTCAAGCAGGAGACCCTATACTATTTTAGACAAATGGTTGTTCAGTTTCTTCTTTAAAAACCTCCAGTGATGGGGAAGAAGGGAAGGGAGGGAGGGAAGGGGGGAAATAGGAAGGAAGGGAGGGAGGGAAGGGAAGGGAAGGAAGGAAGGGATTAGGAAGAAAAAAGGAAGGGAAGGAAGGAAATAGGAAGGAAGGAAGGAAATAGGAAGGAAGGAAATAGGAAGGAAAAAGGAAGGAAAAAAAGAAGAAAGGGAAGGCAAGGAAGGAAATAGGATGGAAGGAAGGAAAAAGGAAGGAAATAGGAAGGAAAAAAAGAAGAAAGGGAAGGCAAGGAAGGAAATAGGATGGAAGGAAGGAAATAGGAAGGAAAAAAGGAAGAAAGGGAAGGCAAGGAAGGAAATAGGATGGAAGGAAATGGGAAGGAAAAAGGAAGGAAAAAGGAAGAAAGGGAAGGCAAGGAAGGAAATAGGATGGAAGGAAGGAAATAGGAAGGAAAAAAGGAAGAAAGGGAAGGCAAGGAAGGAAATAGGATGGAAGGAAGGAAATAGGAAGGAAAAAAGGAAGAAAGGGAAGGCAAGGAAGGAAATAGGATGGAAGGAAATGGGAAGGAAAAAGGAAGGAAAAAGGAAGAAAGGAAAGGCAAGGAAGGAAATAGGATGGAAGGAAGGAAAAAGGAAGTAAATAGGAAGGAAAAAAGGAAGAAAGGGAAGGCAAGGAAGGAAATAGGATGGAAGGAAATAGGAAGGAAAAAGGAAGGAAAAAGGAAGGAAGGAAAGGGGAAGGAAGGAAAGGGAGGAAGGAAAGGGAAGGAAGGAAGGAAGGAAGGAAGGAAGGAAGGAAGGAAGAATAGCAGAATAACAGAGTTGGAAGGGAATCTCATCTAGTCCAATCCCCTGTTCAAGCAGGAAACCCTTTCCCATTTCAGACAAATGGTCCAGTTTCTTCTTAAAAACCTCCAGTGAGGGAGCACACACCACTTCTGGTGGCAAGCTGTTCCATTGGTGAATTGCTCTCCCTGTTAGGAAGTTTCTCCTGGAGTTATGACCACATGGGCCGCGATGGCGCAGTGGTTAGTGCAGTATACTGCAGGCTACTTCTGCCGACTGCCGGCTGCCTGCAATTTGGCAGTTCGAATCTCACCAGGCTGAAGGTTGACTCAGCCTTCCGTCCTTCCGAGGACCCAGATTGTTGGGGGCAAGAGAGGCTGACTCTGTAAACCGCTTAGAGTTTAAAGCGCTTGTAAAGCGGTATATAAGTCTAAGTGCTCTTGCTAAGTGGGGGGAGGGGAGGGAAGGAAGGAAAGAAGGACCAAGTGGCACAGTGGCTAGAAAGCAATATTGCAGGCAAACTCCACCCACTGTCAGCAGTTCGATCCTGACCGGCTCAAGGTTGACTCAGCCTTCCGTCCTTCCGAGGTCAGTAATATGAGAACCCAGATTTTTTTGGGGGGGGGGGGAAGAGGCTGACTCTGTAAAGCGCTTAGCGACGGCTGTGAAAGCAGTGGGAAGTGGTATATAAGTCTAAGATCTACAATGTAGTCACAAGTTTTAAACTTGTTCCTTAAAACATCTGTGTACACAAACACACACACACACACAGACACCAATAATCCAAGTTGACCAATTTCTAAAGCATGAAATATAATTTGGGTGTTCGGATTAAGTTTCATCCAAATGTATTATTTGAGGTCTTTTGAAGCTGGTTGATGAACAATATGAAACTCATATTTCCATGAGTTTCATCTAATAGCAAGAAACAAGTGGTGTGTTGTTTAATGTCCTTCGTAGGCAAGGAAGTTCACCTACCTTGATCCCATAAGCTTCCAAAAGTTGCTCCAGGGCCTATATAAAAAGTTAATTAAAAAAAAAAAAGAAATACGTGTTCATCGACCATGTACAAATAATATAGAAACAACGGCTTACATTACAATGGCATAGATTACAACATGGTTAGCTGAGATGCTTGCTTATATAAAATGTCCCCTGCGCACCAAAAATATCTTCTGGGCAGTGTGACTTTCCTTTGAAGTCTTCACATTAGGAGTTTTAGAATATGGAGACTTCAACTCCCAGAATTCCCTAGTCAGTAGGTGAGCTAGCTGACGTCCATAACAACTTACAATTGCTGAGCTGGCTGGGGAATTCTGGGAGTTGAAGTCCACCCATCTTAAAGCATGCTGGCTGGGGAATTCTGGGAGTTGAAGTCCACCCATCTTAAAGCATGCTGGCTGGGGAATTCAGGGAGTTAAAATCCACCCATCTTAAAGCATGCTGGCTGGGGAATTCTGGGAGGTGAAGTCCACCCATCTTAAAGCATGCTGGCTGGGGAATTCAGGGAGTTAAAATCCACCCATCTTAAAGCATGCTGGCTGGGGAATTCTGGGAGTTGAAGTCCACCCATCTTAAAGTATGCCGGCTGAGGAATTCTGGGAGTTGAAGTCCACCCATCTTAAAGCATGCTGGCTGGGGAATTCTGGGAGTTGAAGTCCACCCATCTTAAAGCATGCCAGCTCTGCAATTCTGGAAATTGTTAAACCAGTTCTGATGCCAGTTGTAGCTGTAAAGTGAGGACTATATGTATTTACCTTGATATCCATTGCTTTGCCAACTGGTCCTGGGTCCCCCTGGGAAAGCAAACAAAATTTGCATATGTTTGAAGCTACCTGGGATTCCATAAATTCCCTAATTTAATCTTTCACCTTTGCTAAAAAGCAAGTCGAGATTAGGGTTCCCTAAAGCCGGCAGCTAAATAAATCCACGGGGAAAATGGTAACATGGCCGTGATATTCCTTCCAGAATCCTTCTTAGTTATCTTGTTAGTCACCTTTATGGAGATTCTCCATCCTTCAGGTCAGGGTTGTCCCAAAGGTGCTTTAATTTTTCAAGAGGCAACTGGAACTGTCTTGGCTTTTCTTGCAGGTGTTTCACTTCTCATCCGAGAGGCTTCCTCAGATCTGACTGGAAGGGTGGAGGATGGAAGGATTGATACTCCTTGCAGACAGCTGGTCATTTGCATCTTTTTAGAGGGTCGTTGAGGCCACTTGGGAGGTTTTTCTTTTGAATACGGTTTCTCTTTCCATCCAAGAAACTTCATCAGTTCTGAGCGGATGGTGGTGAAGGGAAGGATTGATACTCCTTGCAGACAGCGGGTCATTTGCATCCTTTTGGAGGGTCTTTGAGGCCACTTGGAGGTTTCTCTGTGTCCTCAGGGTCACCTGAGTGGTGTAAATAGATGTGGCGCCTTCCTGGATTCTACAGGGCAGAAAACATCCTGCACAACTCCACAACACAATCTTTCCAGCAGTCCTGAGAAAGCTCCACACCCATTTTCAATACTCAGGCGGCCTCCAAGTGGCCTCATCGACCCTCTAAAAGGATGCAAATGACCAGCTGCCTGAAAGGAGGATAAATCCTTCCTCACCATCCGGTCAGAGCTGAGGAAACTTCTTGGATGAGAAGTGAAACGTCTTCAAAAGAAAAACAACAACAAAGTCTTAAGTGCTTCCTGAAAAAGCACCTTGTGGGGACTACAGTTGTGAAAGTAAGTGGACTCGTTTGAGCTGTGGCGCTGGGGAAAATGCCTGCGTTTTCCTTGGACATTAAACCCGAAGGGCAACTGGAACTTTCTTGCTCTTCATCCATTTCTCTCCTCTTCCAAGAAGCTTCTTCAGCTCTGACTGGATGGAGGGGGGGAATAATAATCCATCTTCCTTACGGATTACTTCTTCTAAGAAGTCCTGCATCCTGATTTCTCCAGGTGAACATTGGAGGAGGCCTTGAAAGGTAGAACCGAGGGGAATGAATTCCATGCCTGATGGGCTTCAATTCACCGAAATCCGGTGTCTGCTTTGACAGATTCCGGTGGAATGAAGGACACCCAAGTCACGGATCTGAAATTTCCATCCTTGAATCTTCTTATCGTACAAGAAAATCGCCTGCTTTCTGGAAGCTTCCTCGGGGTTTCCTCCCAATTACAAGAAGGCCCTCAGCTTACTGTTGTGGTTCCCGCAGTGGCCAGTGGAGTTGGCAGCAGATTCAGACAGTGAGGAGGTTGGGGAGGAACCAGTCCTGGAGTCTGGGGAAGGCTCGGATGAGGGCTCTGCGTCGGAGGCAGAGAGAGGGCCAGGGCCGTCTAACAGTTATCAGCTGCCTTCAGAGTCAGACATCAGTGAGGCAGAAGAACAGCTGGAGCCTGTTCCCAGGGTGCGCATGAGCAGAGTTGCCAGACGAAGGGAACAGCTAAAGAACAGGGACCGACTTGGGAGGAAGGCCACAGGTGGACGGTGAATGGCCCCTCCCAGAGGGAATAAAAGAGGAGCGACAGGGGAGTGGAGTTTGCAGGAGACAATTAGTTCGCTTAATTGGTTCGTGACTCTCCGAGGCTCCTTGCCAAGTTCTGCAGATCTCGTCCTGGCACCTCTCCAAGCCAGATAAGGTCTGTGGCTGTAAATCCTCCTCTGAAAGACTTTGCTGGATGTGAAGGAGCAGAATTCACAGTCAATTAATAAAAGGGTTTTTTTTTTGTCGGGACCAGGAGTTGGCTTCAGGCTCTCGGGAAGAGAGATATGATAGAGAGAGAGGGATGGATGGGTGGATAGATAAGATAAGATAAGATAAGATAGGATAAATTTATTTATAGGCCGCCCTTTTCCCTGAGGGGACTCGGGGCAGCTGACAACGTATAGGGAAGGGAGTACACACAATGACATATAAAAACAGTACATAATTAAAAATAGAAGCAACATTCATCATTCGGGAGGGGACGGATTATAATCTTTAACCCCAGGCCTGACGGGATAGCCAGATCTTGAGGGCTGTGCGGAAGGTCTGGAGGGTGGTGAGGGTACGAATCTCCACGGGGAGATCGTTCCAAAGGGTCGGAGCTACTACTGAAAAGGCTCTCCTCCGCGTAGTTGCCAGTCGACACTGACTGGCGGATGGAACTCGGAGGAGGCCTAATCTGTGTGATCTAATAGGTCGCAGGGAGGTAATTGGCAGGAGGCGGTCTCTCAAGATAGATAGATAAATATAGATAAGAGATAGAAAGAGAGAGATATGATAGAGAGAGGGGGATGGATGGATGGATGGATGGATGGATAGATAGAGAGATATAAGATAGAGAGATGGAGAGATATGAAAGAGAGAAAGGGATGGATGGATGGATAGACAGATATAGATAAGATAGAGAGAGAGGGATGATATAGATGGATGGGTGGGTGGATGGATGGATGGATGGATGGATAGAAATAGAAATAGAGCTAGAGCTAGAGCTAGAGCTAGAGCTAGATAGATAGATAGATAGATAGATAGATAGATAGATAGATAGATAGAGATAGAGATAGAGATAGAGATAGAGATAGAGATAGAGATAGAGATAGAGATAGAGATAGAGATAGAGATAGAGATAGAGATAGAGATAGAGATAGAGATAGAGATAGAGATACCTTTTCTCCTTTGATGAAGATGGTATTTTCCACCGGAAGACTCTAAAATAATCAAAGAAGATAGAGAAAGATTTTTTTTTTAGATGGATGAGGGATCTTCCAAGAATACATTTTGCAAATATTCTTCAAACTTTTTCTGATTTTCATTTACAGATGAGGGAGGGAACTGTATGTTAGCACAATCTCAAGATTTAGACTTGTTTTTTTAACCTACTCAAAGATATTTGTACTATCATTGAGTAGGGTCAAAAAAAGAAGGATAAACATTGACACGAAAAGCAGATGTGGAGTAGATTACTACCAATAGTAGATTCCCTTCGCAACCTTTCTTCCACATATTTTTGCCCATGCAATATAGGTAGTCCTCAACTTACGACCACAATGGAGCGCAAAATTTCTGTTGCTAAATGAGACATTTGTTTAAGTGAGTTTTGCCCCATTTTATGACCTTTCTTGCCACAGTCATTAAGTGAATCACCACGGCCGTTAAGTTAGTCACCCGGATGTTAAGTGAACCTGGCTTCCCCATTGACTTCCCTTGTCAGAAGTTCGCAAAAGGGGATGATGTGACCCCGGGACACTGTAACCGTCATAAGTATGAGTCAGAGGCCAAGTGTCTGAATTTGATCCCGGGACCAATGGGGATGCTGCAACGGTTGCGTGAAAAGCGGTTTTTAAGTCACATTTTTCAGTGCTGTTGTAACTTCACATGGTCACTAAATGGAACCGTCATAAATCAAGGACTATCTATCTACATTTTACGGCCTATTTTATTCGCTCAGGGTTGAATTTTGTATTGCTATAATTTGTAGGCGTTTCTGACACGAATAAATAACGGGCAAGTGTGAGATAATCACGAAAAGTTTTTCAGGAACAGAATAACCGAGTGGGAAGGGACCTTGGAGGTCTTCTAGTCCAACCCCCTGCTCAAGCAGGAGACCCTGTACCATTTCAGACAAATGGATGTCCAGTCACTTCTTAAAAAATCTCCAGTGATGGAGCACCCACAACTTCTGGTGGCAAGTTGTTCCACTGGTTAATTGTTCTCACTCTTAGGAAATTCCACCTTAATTCTAGGCCAGTTTTCTCCTTGATTAGTTTCCATCCATTTCTTGTGGCCCGCCAGTGGCCAACGGAGCTGGTGGCAGACTCAGACAGTGAGGAGGTTGGGGAGGAACCTGGGCCAGTCCTGGAGTCCGGGGAAGGGCTCTGAGGAGGGCTCTGCGTCGGAGGCAGAGAGGGGGCCAGGGCCGACCAACAGTTATCAGCTGCCTTCAGAGTCAGACATCAGTGGGGCAGAAGAACAGCTGGAGCCTGTTCCTGATGTGTGCCAGCGCACAGCTGCCAGGAGAAAGGAACTGCCAAGGAACAAGGGCCGATGCAGGAGTGAAGCCACAGGTGGACCGTGAATGGCCCCGCCCATAGGGAATAAAAGAGGAGCGAAAGGGGAGTGGAGTTTGCAGGAGACAATTAATTCAATGCATTAGGGTGAAGATCTGCTCCTGACTTCTTGCCAAGGAATTGCTGCTACAGCGTGGAGTTTGCAAGATATCGGCCTGGCAGCTCTCCAAGCCTGATAAGGTCTGTGGTTGTCAATACACCCTTGAAAGACTGTTTGCCGGGACTTTGCAGGACGTGGAGAGGAATTCACACGAGCCGAATAAAAAGGGTTTTTTGTCGGGACAAGGAGTCTGCTTCGTGATTTGGGGCAGCCCAGATCAGAGCACCATTGCTTCTTGTTTAGCCTTCAGCTGTTTTAGCTGTGACCAGAAGAAGGATCACCAGCCAAGTGAACAAGCAGGGCTTAGGTCTGCTTGTGCAAAATCCGACTGAGAAAAGTGTGCAAATTATGCACGATAGCAATATAGCAATAGCAATAGCAGTT
>NC_045547.1:3014932-3039932 GCF_009769535.1 Thamnophis elegans
CTTTTTTAACATCCCATAGATCCATCTTATCTTACAACGGTCCTACTTCTTCTTCCCTCCCTCCCTCTTTCCTTCCCTCGTTTCTTCTCTCCTACTCCCCTTCCTTCCCTCCCTCCTTCCCCTTCCCTCCTTCTCTCCTTCCCTCCTTCCTTCCCTCCTTCCTTCCTTCCCTCCTTTCTTTTCTCCTTCTCAAGGATTATTGGAGCAAGGAAGAGTGACCCAGTTTTGAAAGTCTAGGTTCCTCTCTGAGCTATCTTCTGCGGGACAGAACCCAAATGGCTCAGTTTAAGGTCCATCTCCATCTCGGGATGCTGGTCTGTTCTGTGTTATGGGTCCTTCTCGGCTGGTTCATAGCTTTCCTGTCAAGAATGGTATGGATCCCGGGCTATATTGATTTGCAATTTTTGGATAAAGAAAAAAAAAAAGAGTCTTAAAACAACTTACCTGGATTCCAGGTTCTCCTTTCTTTCCTTCTTCTCCCTGGAATTTAAAGTGTGTTTCAGTTTCAAAAATTCAACGTTCCAAAATTTCACTTCTGCACTGTGAAAGGCAACTGTCAATCTTCCTTCTTTCCCTCTCCTCCTTCCTTCTTTCCTTCCTTCCTTCTTCCCTCCCTCTTTCCCTCTTCGACCCTTCCTGCCTTCTTCCATCTTTCATTTTCTTTCTTTCCCTCCCTCCCTCTTTTCCTGCCTTCCTGCTTCTCTCCCACTTTCTTTTCCTTCTTTCCTTCCTTCCTTCCTCCCTCTTTTCCTCCCCTTCCTTCCTGCTCCCGTCCTTCTTTCCTTTCCTTTTCCTTCCTTCCTCCTTCCTCTTTTCCTTCCCTTCCTCCCTCCCTGCCTCCCTCTTTCCTTTCTCCTTTTTCTTCTTTCCTTCTTCCTCTTTTCCTCCTCTCCTCTCCTCACCTTCCTTCCTTCCTTCCTCTTTTCCTCTCCTCCCTCCCTCTCTCCTTTCCTCTTCCTTCCTTTTTCCTTACTCCCTTGAGCTTCCTTAAACTTTGAGCTGGTCAGGATCGAACTCCTGGCAGTTGGCAGAATTAGCCTGAAATACTGCATTCCAACCACTGCGCCACCAAGGCCCTCCCTCCCTCTTTTCCTTCCCTTCCTCCCTTCGTGCCTCCCTCCCTTTCTTCCGGAATCCCGGCTGCCATGAAGAATTGATCCATGATATTTCTGGTGCTATGAATTGGTTCCAAACACACAGAGCCACAATTTGAACTAAATAACCTGGTGTCCTAAGGTGGGATGGTTGTTTTGGCTTCCTGTAGGTCTCTCTCCGATCATTTGGGGAAACTGAAATTAGTGTTTAAATCAATTAAAATAAGGGAGACGGCTTAGGAAGAAGAACAGGACAATGTAATGGATATCTGAAGTTTTCTAAAATGCTAATGATGTCCCAAGACACCATTAAAGTTCAAGGCATTTTCAGGGTGCACTAATTATTCCCAGAGGCTCACCTTTTGGCCTGGCTTGCCAGATAAACCAACATTCCCCTGTAAAAGTTGGAAACAAAATTAGCTGGGCAGTTATTTGTGTAGCAGGTGTGTGTTCAGTATGATCACTGCTAAGCGTTTTGCAGAGGAAAATGTGAGACCAACAACAGATGGGTGTTTAAGATGGGTGGACTTCATCCCCCAGAATTCCCCACCCAGCATGCTTTAAGATGAGTGGACTTCAACTCCCAGAATTCCCTACCCAGCATGCTTTAAGATGGGTGGACTTCAACTCCCAGAATTCCTCCAGCCAGCCTGCTTTAAGATGGGTCAACTCCAACTCCCAGAATTCCCCAGCCAGCATGCTTTAAGATGGGTGGACTCCAACACCCAGAATTCCCCAGCCAGCCTGCTTTAAGATGGGTGGACTCCAAGTCCCAGAATTCCCCAGCCAGCATGCTTTAAGATGGGTGGACTTCAACTCCCAGAATTCCCCAGCCAGCATGCTTTAAGATGGGTGGACTCCAACTCCCAGAATTCCCCAGCCAGCCTGCTTTAAGATGGGTGGACTTCAACTCCCAGAATTCCCCATCCAGCATGCTTTAAGATGGGTGGACTTCAACTCCCAGAATTCCCCAGCCAGCCTGCTTTAAGATGGGTGGACTCCAAGTCCCAGAATTCCCCAGCCAGCCTGCTTTAAGATGGGTGGACTTCAACTCCCAGAATTCCCCAGCCAGCATGCTTTAAGATGGGTGGACTCCAACATCCAGAATTCCCCAGCCAGCCTGCTTTAAGATGGGTGGACTCCAAGTCCCAGAATTCCCCAGCCAGCCTGCTTTAAGATGGGTGGACTTCAACTCCCAGAATTCCCCAGCCAGCATGCTTTAAGATGGGTGGACTTCAACTCCCAGAATTCCCTACCCGGCATGCTTTAAGAGAGGTGGATTCCAATTCCCAGAATCCCGCAGGCAGCAAGCTTTAAGAAGGGTGGACTTCTACTCCCAGAATTCCCCAGCCAGTATGCTTTAATGTTCCTACCCCCCCTTGCAGGCTTGTTAACAAACACAGACAAACTTAAAAGGAAGGCTTTACTTTATCAGTTTTCAGTTCAAACTGGCTTCGAGCCCAGAAAATAACATAAACATAAATCTCCGATAAGAATTCAAAACAAAACTCTTACAAACTCGGCAGTTCTTTCGCAGTCTTCACAGATCAGATTTACATGAAAACACCAAAGCATTTATCCAAATGTAACAGGCATAATCACGAGTAATAAGCAAGCAATATTGTACCAGACAGGGAACACACGAAGGAATGTATGTTGACTCCAGCAACTGGGGGAGTGGCAGCATCCGTCCTTTTATCTCCAAACTTGCCTCAAACCCGCCCCCAGCTGCATAATGAATCTTGATCCTGAAAAAACTCTCAGCAGAACTGCTGAATCACCCACACTGAATTTTGTATCATGTATAAGCTCTCAGCATAACTGCTGAGTCACAACACTTTAAAATGAGTGGACTTCAACCCCCAGAATTCCCCAGCCAGCATGCTTTAAGATGGGTGGACTCCAACTCCCAGAATCCCCCAGCCAGCAGGCTTTAAGATGGGTGGACTTCAACTCCCAGAATCCCCCTTCTTCTTCCTGCCTATTTTCATACTGTTCTTTTCCCAGAAGATGGACCTCATCCTGTTTTCCAACTCACTCTTTCTCCTGGTTCTCCTTTCAATCCCAGCTGACCAGGAATTCCAAATCCGGGGCTCCCCTGTAGAGAGGAAATACAAAAATGAAGGTTATTTCCGCTTGCTGACCCTTGAAGTTATCCCAGACAGGAAACCAGGTTGAAGAGCACTAATACTACAGGAGGTCCAAACAAACATCTCCTTTACTTTTGCTTCGCAGGGAACTAAGGATCTCCCTTAAGAGAGACTTTACCCAATCCCTTTTCTTCTCAGCTGCCTTTCTGTCACCACTGTTTGGAAACAAGGAGAAATTTCCCGAGAGCAGCAATTAACCAGTGGAACTGCTTGCCTCCATAAGTGGTGGGTGCTCCAACACTGGAGGTTTAGAAGAAGAGAATGGACAGCTATTTGTCCAGAATGGTACAGGGCAGGGATATCCAACCTGTGGACTTCAACTCCTAGAATACCTCAGCCAGCCATGATAGACAGATAGATAGACAGACAGACACACACAGATGGTAGATGATACATGGAAGATAGATAGAGATGATAGATACATAGAAGATATAGACGGATAGATTAGATAGATAGATAGATAGATAGATAGATAGATAGATAGATAGATAGATAGATAGATAGATAGATAGATATAGATACATAGAAGAAAGATAGAGATGATAGATAGATGAAAGATAGAGATAGATACATAGATAGATAGATACATAGATACATAGATACATAGAACATAGAGTTGATAAATAGATAGATAGATGGTAGAGAGAGAGAGAGAGACATAAAACATAGATAGAGTTTAGATAGATAGATAGATAGATAGATAGATAGATAGATAGATAGATAGATAGATAGATATACATAGAACATAGATAGAGTTGATAGGTAGATAGATAGATAGATAGATAGATAGATAGATAGATAGATAGATAGATAGATAGATAGATAGATAGATAGATAGATAGATAGATAGATAGATAGATAGATAGATATAGATACATAGAACATAGAGTTGATATATAGATGAAAGATAGATAGATAGATGATAGATAATAGATAGATAGATATAGATACATAGAACATAGATAGAGTTGATATATAGATGAAAGATAGATAGATGATAGATAGATAGATAGATAGATAGATAGATAGATAGATAGATAGATAGATAGATAGATAGATAGATAGATAGTGATAGATAGATAGATAGATAGATAGATAGATAGATAAATATACATAGAACATAGATAGAGTTGATAGATGAAAGATAGATAGATGATGGATGGATGGATGGATGGATGGATGGATGATAGATAGATAGATAGATAGATAGATAGATAGATAGATAGATAGATAGCCAGCCAGATATAGACAGACAGACAGACAATAGGCAATAGTTGTTGTATCAGAGAGCCAATGTCTCTTTTGACCACCACAAAGCTAACTTTGGCAAAACTTTGCCATGAAACATGGCCTATCTCGGTACTTTTTGAAATATAAGATCATGGTTTACCTTTTCACCTTTTTCTCCTTCTTCCCCTTGGTGGCCTTTTGGTCCTGGAGGGCCCACCGGCCCAATTTCCCCCTAGACACGGGAACAAAATGGAAGTTTTGTGAGCCGTTATTCCTAAACCATGCTAAGCAAATTTCTCTGCAAATCATACTCCTACGGGAAGTGTTTTTCCCAGCCAAATGAAGTGACCCAACTTAATTTATATCTCCTGGTTGATTAGGGACAAAGTTTTTCTTCAAATTCTACATCTCTGAACATTACAAAACGAACCAGGAATAATAATAATATCCTCCAACGTTACCTTAACAGAAGAAGAAGAAGAAGAAGAAGAAGAAGAAGAAGAAGAAGAAGAAGAAGAAGAAGAAGAAGAAGAAGAAGAAGAAGAAGAAGAAGAAGAAGAAGAAGAAGAAAAAAAATAATAATAAAGAAATATTGTGATCTGGCCATCAAAACTACCCGCCTATGGATGAAGCATGTAACAGTGATACCCATTGTCATCGGGGCACTTGGCACCATGTCCAGGAATTTTACAAGATACATCCACAAATTGCAGCTTCCTGCAATAAAACCAGCGGAACTGCAAAAAACTGGGCTTCTCGGAACATCTTATATTTTAAGAAGGTCCTTGGTTGATACCTAGGATGCTGGTAGCAAACCGTATCAACCATTAGCACCAGTCACTGGTATTTGTGATGCACTTTTGAATGTTCAGTTGGCTGAGTTTCATGTTTATTGAATAAAGTAAATAATAATAATATAGCACTGCATGGCCAATTTCTGGAAAAAATAAAAGATAAAGTGGACAGTGAACAAACTTGGTTATGGTTAACAACAGGTACATTAAAGAAAGAAACAGAGTCACTAATCCTGGCTGCGCAAGAACAAGCTATCCGCACAAATGCCATTAAGGCCAAAATCGAAAAATCCTCTGATGATGCCAAATGCAGACTTTGCAAAGAAGCTGATGAAACTGTTGATCACATACTCAGCTGCTGTAAAAAAATCGCGCAGACTGATTATAAATTGCGGCACAATTCAGTAGCACAAATGATCCATTGGAATTTGTGCAAAAATTATAATATTAAAACAGCAACAAACTGGTGGGAACATCAGCCTGAAAAAGTCACCGAAAATCAGATGGTCAAGATCTTGTGGGATTTCCGTATACAAACCGACAAAATACTGGCGCATAATACACCAGACATCACACTGGTTGAGAAAAATAAGGTCACAATCATAGACATCGCAATACCAGGTGATAGCAGGGTCGCCGAGAAGGAACATGAAAAAATCGCAAGATACCAGGACTTAAAAATCGAAATTCAACGACTATGGCACAAACCAGCAGTGGTAATTGGCACACTGGGTGCTATTCCAAAAGCGCTGGAATTACATTTAAAACAGTTAAAAATTGACAAAATCACCATCAGTCAAATGCAAAAAGCCGCACTGCTTGGATCTGCACGCATATTACGAAAATACGTTACGACGTCCTAGGCCCCTGGGTGGGGCCCGACTAGTAACCAATGCCAAATCCAGCGAAACAACTGGCCGCTGTGATACAATTGTATAATAATAATTAAAAAGCTGCCTTCCAAAATTGTTTATATTATGGGGAAATGCATCCAGAAATAAATGCAAATATTGGGATTAATCCAGAGGGTCCTTTTTTTTTAAAGGTCTATAAAAGCAGCCGTAAGTTCTCGACTTACGACTGCAATCAAAACCAAAACTTAAGTGGCTCAGTGAGAAATTTGTTAAGTGAGCGTTGTCCCGTTTTACGACTTTTCTTGGTGAAGTGAATTACGGCAGATCTTGGTTATTAAGTGAATCTGGTTTTCCCCACTGACTTGGCTTGTCGGAAGGTCGCAAAAGAGGATCGCGTGACCCCAGATCGCTGGAACCGTCATAAATGTGAGTCAGAACTGAGGCCATCTGAATTTTGATCATGTGACCACGGGAATGCCGCAACGGTTGTTAAGTGTGAAAAATGGACCTAGGTCACTTTTTCCCCAGTGATGTTGTAACTTTGAATGGTCACTAAATGAATTGTTGTGAGTTCGAGGTCTACCTGTAGTCACAGCTCTCCTTAATTGTCCTGGTCTATCTGAAACCTTCTTGAGATGTTCCCTAGTTTCACGATTTTCTTCTTTGGGATTCTGTCAATGCCCTTCCAACTTTGGCTTTCGGAGTAGATGTCTCTACTTACCCGAACACCTTTCCTTCCTGGAGGTCCCACCACCTAAGGACCAAGAGATCAAGTCAGGATCTTGTAATCCGGTCAAAACCCCAACCACATTGGCCGAAAGTTTTCCTAAACTTTTCAAAATGTATATATATATATATGGCTGATAAACCAGCGTTGTCTGGATATGTATTTATCCCAATCCTGGATTAGAGGGAGCCCCCTTGTGGAGCACTGCAAAGCCATTACCGGGGCAACTCTACGGTGCTGTACAGTAGAAGCCATTTTAAGGCACAACAGGCTGTATCTTAACAGAACTTGAATCCAAAATGCACACGATCACTGTCAAAAGTACTGTGACTTGACACTAAAGATATAATTCAGCCCTTTTCATTTCAGCGGCCCAGGCGCTCCAGAGTTATGCTGGAACACACACACACACGGACACATTCACACCCCGAGGGGTATTAGGAGTGCCTTAAACCACCTCCACCATCAGTATTTGTTTCTAGAGAGTAAATCATTTGTGTGCTCGAGGCGTTCCAGAGTTATGCCGGAGTTATGTGTATTATTTATACATTTTTCTTTAACATACATAAGTCCTTAATAAACAGTGTATTGTCTGGTCGGTTTACTTGTACGTAATAATAGTACTTCTGTAAATCTCTATAGGTAGTCCTCAACTTACAACGACTTGTTTAAGAACCATTCCCTTTTTGCAGTACCATTGTAACTGGGTGGTCACTAAATGTATGATGGTAAGTCAAGGGCAACCTCTATTCCCAGACAAAGGCTTTGCGTTTGTTTAAAATTAGCTCAGGGCCCCCGAGAGGCATTTCGGCTGAGACCACGATAAAAGTGAGACTTACCCCCATAGCTGGCGCACCGGGAAATCCTTGAATGCCCTAAGAAGAAGGAGAAAAAGTCAGATATATATGAGCAATGTATGTATGTATGTATGTATGTATGTATGTATGTATGTATGTATAATTATAAGAGCATGCATTTGTGCATAAATATGTATCTACTGATAGAAGAGAACGTATATAGCTCAGGGTTGAACTTGGCTGTTTTCTTCCAGACGTTTCGTGACCCAACTAGGCAACATCATCACTGCTAGAAGGGAGTGGGGTTTGCAGAGGGAGGAGGAGAAGGGGAATAAGAAGGAATGGAGGAGGAGGAGGAGGGGAGGAGGAATAGAAGCAATGGGGGGGGGTCTTTGGTGCTCTCTGAGCTTGGTTCTTTTCTGGCAGGCATTTCATGACCCAGCTAGGTAACATCATCAGTGCTGGAAGAGAGTGGGGTTTGCAGAGAGGAGGAGGAGGGGGGGAGGGGGAGGAGGAGGAGGAGGAGGAGGAGGAAGAGGAGGAGGAGGTGGTGAATGACTTTGGGGTCTTTGGTGCTCTCTGAGCTTGGTGGTTTTCTTGCAGCCATTTCATGACCCAGCTAGGTAACATCATCAGTGTTAGAAGGGAGTGGAGTTTGTGAAGAGGAGGAGGAGGAGGAGGAGGAGGAGGAGGAGGAGGAGGAGGAGGAGGAGGAGGAGGAGGAAGAAGAAGAAGAGGAGGAGGTGGTGAATGATTTTGGGGTTTTTGGTGCTCTCTGAGCTTGGTGGTTTTCTTGCAGACATTTCATGACCCAGCTAGGTAACATCATCAGTGCTGGAAGAGAGTGGGGTTTGCAGAGAGGAGGAGGAGGAGGAGGAGGAGGAGGAGGAGGAGGAAGAGGAGGAACCAGTTGCCAAACATCTGAAGTTTGATTACGTGACCATGGGGCTGCTGAAGGGGCCATAAGGGTGAATAATGATCATAAATCACTTTTTCCCCACTGAGGTTGTAACCTTGGTCACTAAACAAATGGTCGTAAGTCGAGGACTGCCTGTGGAACGAAAGGATTCGGTTTGTGGAATGGAGGGAAGGAGAGCTCAACCCCTCTCTTATCACTGATTCCACGGTCAAACCGATTGTATTGCTAAGCATTCCTTCCAGCAACCAGAATCTGCCCGCCTGTGACTTAATTCCATCACAGGTAGTAGTCCTCGACTTACAACTATTCATTTAGTGACCGTTCCGAAGTTGCCACGCCACTGGAAAAAAAGTGACTTAGGCCCCTTTTTCACACTTACGACCGTTGCAGCGTCTCTGTGGTCAACCTGATTCAAAATTCAGGCCCTTGGCCACTGACTCATATTTATGACGGTTGCTGTGTCCTGGGGTGTGTGTGTGTGTTTGTGTGTGTGTGTGTGTCACATGATCCCCTTTTGCGACCTTCTGGCAAGGCAAAGCCGTCAGAACTCCAATTCGCTTCGCAATCCTGCTACTAACTTCACAACGGCAACGATTCCCATAAGGACGCTGGCTAGAAAGGTTGTAAAACGGGGCAAAACTCATTATGTCTCGTGTAACAGCCTAAATTCGGGGCTCACTTGTGGTCGTAGGTCGAGGACTTACCTGTATTTCATACCCGTGCATTCAGGATGGTTAGAAAACAAACAAAAGAGCCGAGGTGGCACAGTGGTTAGGGTGCAGTACTGCAGGCCACTTCAGCTGACTGCTATCTGCAGTTCAGCGGTTCTAATCTCACCCGCTCAGGGTTGACTCAGCCTCCCATCTTTCCGAGGTGGGTGAAATGAGGACCTGGATTGTTGTTGGGGGCAATATGCTGACTCTGTAAACTGCTTAGAGAGGGCCGAAAGCCCTATGAAGCGGTATATAAGTCCAACTGCTATTGCTATTGCTATGACATCCCAACTTTTTAAAAAAATACACTTTGTGTATTTTCTACACTGAAATCCAGAGAAAATTTCCCCACTTTCTTGAACTTTCACATCTGACTTCGCTCTCTGAGCCATTTGGCCCGCAGTAGAATGACTAATCATTCATCGCTAATAGAAATATAATGGCAAGAAAGTCAGAAAACCGCAGCTAAACGAGAGGTTAATTAACCGTGATTTTTCGTGAGGATTAGAAATCCATTATCCACTAATGGCAGTGTTGAAGCAACAGGCCGGAACATTAAATGTAAGCAAAGTATCAATTAAGAGTGATGTTGGGATGAACATTATGCTGGCTCTCTTTTATTGTGGTCCTCCTGAACCTTGTGGGAAATTTTGGGTTTTGACTCTCAGATTTTGACAGTGAAACTTCAGGGGTTTATAAACTCCCAAACACAACAAAACTTCTGAAATGAACTCAAAGATTCCTTTATTAGGAGCACCCGCAGCACCGGCAAAAAGTTTCTCTCTCACCGCAGGCTAACAAATCCATCCGGCAGGGAGAGGAATAGTTGTCTGCCCGATCTATTCATCTCTGTCCCCTGCCCTTGATCCCCAGAGCTCGAGTGGGGCTTCGCTGGTAGTGGTGGCTCTTCCTTCCCAAGGACCGGCCCATAGATTTCCACTGCTCTCCCCTCCTCTGCCTTCTGCACATCCAGCACTCAGGGATCTTCCGTCCCAAGGACCGGTCCATAGATTTCCACTGCTTTCCTCTCCTCTGCCTTCTGTGCATCCGCGAGTCAGGCATTCAGGGATCTTCCATCCCAAGGACCGGCCCATAGATTTCTACTGCTCTCCTCTCCCCTCTGTCTTCTGCACACCTACTCATCTCTGCCCCCTGCCTTTGATCCCCAGAACTAGGGTGGGACTTCGCTAGCAGCATTGGCTCTTCCGTCCCAAGGACCGGCCCATAGATTTCCACTGCTCTCCTCTCCTCTGCCAGTTCCAGCGACCCAGGCCGCCAAACCACTACTGGTTCAGCCGAACCGGCAGTAACCTACCTCTGGTTATTATGTAATATAAGATTGGAAGATATGGCCTAAGTGAATCGCCCGAAAGTCGGATATGGTTGAATGGATAACATAATCGTCATCAGATACAAACTTATTCTATTAGCGAAAAGATGGTTTGTTCTATTCATTTTTTGTTTTACTTACTTTGTCTCCTTTCGGTCCCTCGGGGCCTGCAAGTCCCTAATAATAATAATAATGGCAATTATTATGATGATGATGATTTGAAGGCCATTGGCATTGGCATAATTACCACCTATCAATTGGAAAAGGCAGGTTGACTTGAAACAGCTTTAATCCTGCTATGAATCGTTCAACACAGGGGTAGGCAAGGGTGAGAAAGTGTTAGAATAGAACAGAAATAGAATAGAATAGAGTAGAATGCAGAATAGAATAGAATAGAATAGAAATACAGCAGAATAGAATGCAGAATAGAATAGAAATAGAATAGAATGTAGAATAGAATGCAGAATAGAATAGAATACAATGTAGAATAGAATAGAAATAGAATAGAATGCAGAATAGAATAGAATAGAATGCAGTATAGAACAGAAATAGAATAGAATAGAGTAGAATGCAGCATAGAATAGAATAGAAATACAGTAGAACAGAATAGAATGCAGAATAGACTACAATGTAGAATAGAATAGAAATAGAATAGAATGCAGAATAGAATAGAATAGAATAGAATGCAGTATAGAATAGAAATAGAATAGAATTGAGTAGAATGCAGAATAGAATAGAAATACAGTAGAACAGAATAGAATGCAGAATAGAATAGAATGCAGAAATGTAGAATAGAAAAGAATAGAACGCAGAATAGAATAGAAATAGAATAGAATGCAGAATAGATTAGAATAGAATGCAGTATAGAATAGAATGTAGAATACAATAGAATGCAGAATAGAATGCAGAATACAATAGAATAGAATAGAATGCAGAATAGAATAGAATAGGAATACAGTAGAATAGAATAGAGTGCAGAATAGAATAGAATGCAGAATAGAATAGAATACAATGTAGAATAGAATGCAGAATAGAATAGAATAGAATGTAGAATAGAATAGAAATACAGTGGAATAGAATAGAATGCAGAATAGAATAGAATGCAGAATAGAATAGAATGCAGAATAGAATAGAATGCAGAATAGAATAGAATGCAGAATAGAATAGAATGCAGAATAGAATAGAATGCAGAATAGAATAGAATGCAGAATAGAATAGAATGCAGAATAGAATAGAAATAGAATGGAATTAGAGTAGAGTAGAATAGAGTAGAGTAGAGTAGAGTTAGGAAGAGTAGGGTAGAGTAGAATTTTTTATTGGCCAAGTGTGATTGGACACAAGGAATTTGTCTTTGGTGCACATGCTCTCAGTGGACATAAAGAAAAATAGAATACATTCATCAAGAATCATAAGATACAACAGTGATAATCATAGGTTACTAAAAGCATTTCAAATTATGCTAGAAAACAAATAAAACAATATAAATTTTAAAGATACAAGCAACATGGTTATTAGTCATAAGTAGGAAGAAATAGGTACTAGGAAGGAAGAGAATAATAATAATAATACAGTCTTAGTAGGTAATATGACAGTGTTGTGGGAATTGTTTGATAAGCAGAGTGATGGCATTCGGGAAAAACTGTTCTTGTGTCTAATTGTTCTGGTCACAAGAACAGTTTTTGTTGTGCGGGCAGAACAATAGGGTTGTGAAGGTGCGTAGGCATGCACGCACTTGCGTAAATCTTAACCCAACAGCAACCCAACAAATGTTTCCCATCGGAGTCACCCACTTCCCTGCAGTAGATCTATTATTTACATCATATACAGGTAGCCCTTGACTTATGGTTCACTTAGTGACCATTCAAAGTTACAACAGCACTGAAAAAGTGACTTACGGCAGTTTTTCACACTTACGACCGTTGCAGGAGCCCCATGGTCATGTGATTAAAATTTGGTTGTCTGACCAATATTTATGAAGGTTGCAGCTGTAGCGTCCCAGGGCCACATTGATAAAATCAATGGATTTTCCCAAATACCGGGGGTGAAATCCTACTGGTAGTAAAAAATGCTATAAAAAGTTTTTTAAAAAAATCCAATGATTGGGCAGCACAGCTGATTGTTGCACAACTGATCATAAGAACTTTTTTAAAAACTTTTTTAAAGCATTTTCTAGTTTAAAAAATGTTAGTTAGTTTAAAAATGCCAAAAAAAGTAGAAAAAAGTTTCAATGATCCTGTGGCACAGCTGATTGTTGCACAGCTGATCATAGGAACATTTTTTAAACTTTTTTAAAAAGCATTTTAGTTTAAAAGGTTTTTAAAAGTTCCAACGATCGTGTGGCACAGCTGATTGTTGCACAGCTGATCATAAGAACTTTCTGTTACTTTTTAAAAAAGCAATGTTAGTTAAAAATGTTAGTTAGTTAAAAATGCTTTAAAAAGTTTTAAAAAGTTCCAACGATCGCATGGCACACCTGGAACTTTTTAAAACTTTTTTTAAAGCATTTTTAGTTAAAAAATGTTAGTTAAAAATGTTAGTTAGTTAAAAAAAGGCTTTAAAAAGTTTTTTTTAAGTTCCGATGATTGCGTGGCACAGCTGGAAATTTTTAAAAACTTTTTAAAAAGCATTTTAGTTAAAAAACTAAAATGCTTTAAAAGGTTTTTAAAAGTTCCAACGATCGTGTGGCACAGCTGATTGTTGCACAGCTGATCATAAGAACTTTCTGTTACTTTTTAAAAAAGCAATGTTAGTTAAAAATGTTAGTTAGTTAAAAATGCTTTAAAAAGTTTTTAAAAGTTCCAACAATCGCGTGGCACAGCTGGAACTTTTTTTAAACTTTTTTTAAAAGCATTTTTAGTTAAAAAATGATAGTTAAAAATGTTAGTTAGTTTTAAAAAAGGCTTTAAAACGTTTTTTTAAAGTTCCGATGATTGCGTGGCACAGCTGGAAATTTTTAAAAACTTTTTAAAAAGCATTTTTAGTTTTAAAATGTTAGTTAAATGTTAGTTAGTTAAAATGTTAGTTAAAAATGTTAGTTAATTAAAAAATGCTTTAAAAAGTTAAAAAAGTTCCGACGATCGCGTGGCACAGCTGATTGTCGCACAGCTGATCATAGGAACATTTTTTTCCTTTTTAAAGCATTTTTAAACTACCGATTCGGGAGAACTGGTAGTTAAAAATACTTTTTTAAAAAGCTGACCACGCCCACCCAGTTACACAATCCCACCAGCCACGCCCACCAAGCCACACCCACCAAGCCACTCCCACAGAACCAGTAGGGAAAAAAATTGAATTTCACCACTGCTAACCACTGTGTGATTCACTTAATGATGGTGGCAAAAAGAGTCATAAAATTAGGTGCAACTCACTTAATGACCATCTCACTGTTCAGAAAAAATTGAGCAGGTTACCTTGGGGCAAGAATTAAAATAAGCCAAGTTACTGTATAACGCTACAACCCGCATTCACAATGAAAGTGAGTCACGACTAGATTTAAATTCTCCTCAGGAAAGAATAAAATGTACCTTTTCTCCTTTGATACCATCTTGTCCCCTTTTACCCTGGATTTAAAAAAGAATGAAGAAATATATATATATATTTGGTAAATCTGCAAAGTGGAATAAATAAGTAAATATTTGGTTTTCATGAAGTTTGTCCTCACTTAGCGAAAACAATTGGGACTATCAACTCCGTCGCTCAGTGGAATATCATATGACCATGATGGACTGGTGGTCTCAGTTCCCCTTCCTCAGAAAGGGACTGTGAATTCTAGTCCTGCCATGGGTAAAAGCTAGCTGGGTGACTTTGGGCCAATCACCAGGAGACAGTGAGTTCTAGTCCTTCCTTATGTATGAAAGCCAGCTGGGTGACTTTGGGCCAATCATCAGGAGACGGTGAGTTCTAGTCCTTCCTTATGTATGAAAGCCAGCTGGGTGACTTTGGGTTAATCACCAGGAGACGGTGAGTTCTAGTCCTTCCTTATGTATGAAAGCCAGCTGGGTGACTTTGGACCAATCACCAGGAGACGGTGAGTTCTAGTCCTTCCTTATGTATGAAAGCCAGCTGGGTGACTTTGAGTCAATCACCAGGAGACGGTGAGTTCTAGTCCTTCCTTATGTATGAAAGCCAGCTGGGTGACTTTAGACCAATCACCAGGAGACGGTGAGTTCTAGTCCTTCCTTATGTATGAAAGCCAGCTGGGTGACTTTGGACCAATCACCAGGAGACGGTGAGTTCTAGTCCTGCCTTATGTATGAAAGCCAGCTGGGTGACTTTGGACCAATCACCAGGAGACGGTGAGTTCTAGTCCTGCCTTATGTATGAAAGCCAGCTGGGTGACTTTGGGTTAATCACCAGGAGACGGTGAGTTCTAGTCCTTCCTTATGTATGAAAGCCAGCTGGGTGACTTTGGGCCAATCACCAGTGAGACGGTGAGTTCTAGTTCTGCCTTATGTATGAAAGCCAGCTGGGCGACTTTGGGCCAATCACCAGGAGACGGTGAGTTCTAGTCCTGCCTTAGACCTGGAAGCTGGCTCGATGACCTCCCGCCAGTCCTTTTCACTCAGCCCAACCCACCTCACAGGTGGGTTGTTGTGAAGAAAATAAGGGGAGGAATATCCGTTGAATATATTGACCGCCTTCAGTTATTTATACAAAATAATAAAAATAATAATAAAGGCAGGATACAAAGAGAGAGAGGAGGAAAGGGATCTTTGTGGATCTTCTTACCCGTAAGCCAGGGGGTCCTTCTTCCCCTGGAAATCCTTGTTCCCCCTACAGAGAGAACCAAAAGGGAGTCTTTTTTCTTCTTCTTAAAACTCAGGAGAAACTTCTGGTAGTAAATCAAAACTAAGCGTAACCACACGGGCTACTTAAAAATAGTTCCAAACAATTCAATTTTTAGCTAATTAAAATAATAATTCAGCTAATTAGAAAGAATTCAATTTTTTTAAAAACAGTCTAAGTCTATCTGTAGCAACTTTTCAATCAATCCATCAATCAGAATAGAGCTGGAAGGGACCTTGGAGGTCTTCTAGTCCATCCCCCTGCTCAAGCAGGAGAAACCTACTATTTCAGATAAGTCCAGTCTCTTCTTAAACACATCCAATGAGGTCTACACAAACACACACACACAAATACACCTACACCTACACACAAACACACACATGTGGATATTTCCTGAGGTGAGAATACAGTGCAAGCCGTCCGCGACTTACAACCGGTCTCGTTTAGCGACCACTCGAAGTTACCACAGAGTCCAAAAGAAGCATATAACACTACTTGATATTTTGTTTTATACACTTTTTTTTGTATTGTAATTCCCCCCCCTTTTGTTTTCGTATTCCAATTTTCTTGATTTTGTATTTTAACCTTGGAAATAACAACAACAACAAACAACAACAACTTGGTTATGGTTAACAGCAGGTACATTAAAGAAAGAAACAGAGTCACTAATCCTGGCTGCGCAAGAACAAGCTATCCGCACAAATGCCATTAAGGCCAAAATCGAGAAATCCTCTGATGATGCCAAATGCAGACTTTGCAAAGAAGCTGACGAAACTGTTGATCACATTCTCAGCTGCTGTAAAAAAATCACGCAGACTGATTATAAATTGCGGCACAATTCAGTAGCACAAATGATCCATTGGAATTTGTGCAAAAATTATAATATTAAAACAGCAACAAACTGGTGGGAACATCAGCCTGAAAAAGTCACCGAAAATCAGATGGTCAAGATCTTGTGGGATTTTCGCATACAAACGGACAAAATACTGGCGCATAATACACCAGACATCACACTGGTTGAGAAAAATAAGGTTACAATCATAGACATCGCAATACCAGGGGATAGCAGGGTCGATGATAAGGAACATGAAAAAATCGCAAGATACCAGGACTTAAAAATCGAAATTCAACGATTATGGCACAAACCAGCAGTGGTTATTCCAGTGGTAATTGGCACACTGGGTGCTATTCCAAAAGCACTGGAATTTCATTTAAAACAGTTAAAAATTGACGAAATCACCATCAGTCAAATGCAAAAAGCCGCACTGCTTGGATCCGCACGCATATTACAAAAATACGTTACGACGTCCTAGGCCCCTGGGTGGGGCCCGACTAGTAACCAATGCCAAATCCGGCAAACCATCTGACCGCTGTGATACAATTCTGTTGTTGCAAATAATAATAATAATAATAATAATAATAATAATAATAATAATAACAACTCCGCCGTTGCCGGTCCCAAGCCCGGATGAGAAAGGAGGAAGGTTGGGATCAGGTTGGCATCTGGTCCCGTAAAAAACCCCCCGCCAACCCATACAATATGGTGAAAAAAACGAATAAGAATTCCATACCGCATCGGTCGTCGCGCGGGTTAACAAGGGCCGCGGCGGATGTTGGGGTCCCTGGACATCCGTCGACAAGTGGGCTACAAGTGGACCAGCCAACAAAACGACAAAAATATAGTGCAGATGAAAACCGTGCCATAATGGCCTGTTACTACAACTCAGAGCCAGAAAAAAGAGGATATTTAAAGCGAATGTATGAATTATGGAAACAACAATATCCAGATTCAAATGTTAGTGAACAACGACTAGCAGATCAAAGGCGATTTATTATACGGAATAAAGTGTTTAGTGAAGTTGAACATGAGGAGATTCAGGCAAATTGCAAAACCCAAAAAACAATATCACAAGCGGAAATAACTGATATTCAAGACACAACTAAAGACACTATAGTAGAACTCCCAGAAGAAGCTCTCGGGGAGGAAATAACATCACCACCACTAGAACCAGTTATCATTGAACCAACTGATGAACTAACTCAAAAACAAAAAGAATTGAAGGATAAGATCATGGAGCATTTTCTACTTAATGAGGAAAGGCAACGTTTACCATCACTAAAAACTGTGCCTAAGAAAAGTTTGGCCCCTATCATGAAAATGGTTAATGCAGTGTTTTCAACAATTGAACCGGGATCCATCTTGGAAACAAACCAGTTAATGTACAGTGCAGCTGTAATAGTCACTAATGAACTAGGCATTAAAATTAAAGTACCTAGTCACACAACAGAAAAAGCATCAAAGCCGAAGTGGAAAATCCGTTTAGAACAAAAAATCAAAAAATTAAGGGCAGATGCTAGTAACTTAAAGAACATGCATGAGCAACGGCTTAAAAACAACAAAATCATAGATCGGCTAATCAGAAGATATAGATTGGATACAAGAAACATCAATGAAGCTGTAGAGATTGTAAAACAGCAGATAACAGCAACAGCTAGAAAAATTGAAAGATATGAGGCACGAATCATCCAATATAAACAAAATCAGCAATTTCGATCAGACCAACGGTGTTTTTATCAAAGTCTTAATGTGAATGGTGACACCAAAAGTGAAAAACCAGAAAAGCAGGCCACAGTTGAATTCTGGAAAGAATTATGGGAAAATGCAAAGGACTACAACAAGGAAGCAAAGTGGATACATGACTTTGAGAAAAGCATTGGCAACAAACAAATGCAAGTATTAGAAATAACAACTGAGATGATCAAAAATCGAGTTAAAAAGGTAAAGAATTGGACATCACCTGGAAAGGACCAATTACATGGTTTCTGGCTCAAATATCTGACCAGTTTACATGCAATATTGGCCAGGCAACTGAATGAAATTTTACAAAAGGGCCAAATTGATGAATGGTTGACAACTGGAAAAACATACTTGATTCAGAAAGATCCATCTAAAGGAACAACACCTGAAAACTATAGACCAATAACATGCTTGCCAACAACCTTCAAATTACTCACAGGCATTATTGCAGATAACATGATGGATTATTTGGAAACAAACAACATCTTGCCAGTAGAGCAAAAAGGCAACAAAAGAAGGAGCAGGGGCACAAAAGATCAGCTTCTAATTGATAAAATGATATTAGAAAATTGTAAGAACAGAAAAACGAACTTGAATATGGTCTGGATTGATTACAAAAAGGCATTTGACTCACTGCCACATAGTTGGATCATAAAATGCTTAGAAACAACTGGCATTAGCAAAAATATTACATCCTTTACTGAAAAGGCAATGAAACAATGGAGAACTGAGTTGGCAGTAGGGAATGAGAGCTACGGAATGGTTAATATCAAGCGAGGAATTTTCCAGGGTGATTCACTTTCACCTCTTCTCTTCATCATCGCAATGATCCCACTATCAGTAATCTTAAAAAAAATGAAATTAGGCTACCAAACAGCCAAAAAAGCTGAAAAAATTTCGCATTTACTATATATGGATGATTTGAAACTCTATGGAAAGTCAGAAATAGAAATCCAATCATTGACAAATACAGTCCGAGTATTCAGCACCGATATTTCAATGCAGTTTGGCATGGAAAAATGCGCCACTGTATCCATAAAAAGGGGAAAAATCACTGCATCTGAGGGAATTGAAATGCCCAATGGCCAACTAATTAAATGCAAAGAAAATGAAGCCTACAAATACTTAGGCATTCTGCAGTTGGATAACATCAAGCATGGAGAAGTAAAAACTATTGTCAGGCGAGAGTACACCAACAGAGTTAGGAAAATTTTGAAATCTAAATTGAATGGTGGAAATACAATCAAGGCCATAAATACCTGGGCAATACCAGTTATAAGATACACAGCTGGCATAGTTAACTGGACACAAGCTGATTTGGACCTTTTGGACCGAAAAAACCAGGAAACTAATGACAATGCACTACAGTTTACATCCACGTGGTGATACTGATAGACTATATCTGCCCCGAAAATCAGGTGGCAGAGGATTATTACAAGTGAAGCAAACAGTTGAAGAGGAAAAACATGCACTGGCTGATTATTTAAAAGAAAGTCAAGAACATCTATTAATCGAAGTAAAGAACAAAAATCTACTGAAGGCCCAACAGACAAAACAAGAATACAGAAAAGATGTGATAAAATCAAGAATGGAGAGTTGGCAGAACAAAGCACTGCATGGTCAATTTCTGGGAAAAATAAAAGATAAAGTGGACAGTGAACAAACTTGGTTATGGTTAAAAACAGGTACATTAAAGAAAGAAACAGAGTCACTAATCCTGGCTGCGCAAGAACAAGCTATCCGCACAAATGCCATTAAGGCCAAAATCGAAAAATCCTCTGATGATGCCAAATGCAGACTTTGCAAAGAAGCTGATGAAACTGTTGATCACATACTCAGCTGCTGTAAAAAAATCGCGCAGACTGATTATAAATTGCGGCACAATTCAGTAGCACAAATGATCCATTGGAATTTGTGCAAAAATTATAATATTAAAACAGCAACAAACTGGTGGGAACATCAGCCTGAAAAAGTCACCGAAAATCAGATGGTCAAGATCTTGTGGGATTTCCGTATACAAACCGACAAAATACTGGCGCATAATACACCAGACATCACACTGGTTGAGAAAAATAAGGTCACAATCATAGACATCGCAATACCAGGTGATAGCAGGGTCGCCGAGAAGGAACATGAAAAAATCGCAAGATACCAGGACTTAAAAATCGAAATTCAACGACTATGGCACAAACCAGCAGTGGTAATTCCAGTGGTAATTGGCACACTGGGTGCTATTCCAAAAGCACTGGAATTACATTTAAAACAGTTAAAAATTGACAAAATCACCATCAGTCAAATGCAAAAAGCCGCACTGCTTGGATCTGCACGCATATTACGAAAATACGTTACGACGTCCTAGGCCCCTGGGTGGGGCCCGACTAGTAACCAATGCCAAATCCGGCGAAACAACTGGCCGCTGTGATACAATTGTATAATAATAATAATAATAATAATAATAATAATAATAATAATAATAATAATAATAATAATAGAAGAAGAAGAAATATATTAAAAAAGAGGTACTCATCATGACCCAATTCTGAAGTTCTGATGAAGTTCCCATTTGCAGCATTCTGAAAATCAAATGGCTGTGATTTACGGGGATTTTTGGGGGGGCCAGAAACTGACAATTATTTCTGGCTTTTGGCAAAAAAAAAGCCTTTCTTGGGCTAAAATGGCTTCCCTTAACGGCTGTGGCATTGGCTTAACGACCACATCATTCGTTTAATGACTGCTGCCGTAAAACCAGGCATGGTCGCTTGATAATAATGGTTGCTTAACAACCGGCACCACTTAACTTGCAATTCTGTGATCAATCTCAGTCATAAGTTCGAGGACTACCTGTATGGAGTATCCAAAATTATTCAGAGGCTAGAGCAAGAGGAGAGAGAAGTCATTTTCTTCTCTTAGTTTTAATTTAATTTTAATTTTCAATAGGGATCATCTTGTAAACCCGTCGGGGGAAAATCTTCAGGCTTTTGACGATGATGCGTTTCATTTTGAAATGTTAATGGAAAACCATCTTTCAAAACTCACTTTTGGCCCTTGGAGTCCAGGATGTCCCATGGTTCCCTGCAATGGGACATAAAGGAGACAATTGAATCCTATCAAATGTTTATTTATTAATTTTGCAGCCGCTCTTCCCCAAAGTGTACACACAGACACACGCTTAAAATGTCTTCTATTGTACTGCTGTAAAATGGCTTCTACTGTACAGCGCAGTGGAGTTTCCACGGTAACGGCTTCACAGTACTCCACAAGGGGGCTCCCTCTGGTAAGGGGGAAAATCCAACATCAAAAATTACGTTTGGTCCAGACATTTTCAGCAAGGCTTTGATTATTTTTGAGGACAGATGTATGGCTTCTGGGGGCACAGGGAAAACATTTGTAACTGGTTTAATTGTCGCTGAAATCAGGGCTTTTCCTGTCTAATACAGGATTAGGATGAATAAATGCCCAGGCAACACCAGGTTATCAGCTAGCATTCCATAATCCATCAAAAGATATTTCTGTTTGTTCCTAAGTACTATTTTGAACCCCTAATTCAAGGAAAACTTCATTACAGAATCAATGCCTACCTTATCTCCTTCGTTTCCCTTTGATCCTGGTATCCCCATCAATCCGATTCCGACCTCACCCTAAAATGGAAGCATTGATTGATTGATTGATTGATTGATTAAATTTAGAGGAGGCCGGCCAATTCCATGAAACGATACTGAGTTGCGGACTGTGTGAAAAATTGATTAAAGCTGACTACCAGAAGGAGGAGCCAACGTTGTGATGATACGGACGTGCGGTCTCGATGCTCCGAGACCGCAGCCAATACTTTTGCCGCTGTGCGGTCCAATCAGACCTAAACCATCCCGAAGAGACGGTGAATGGGAAGAATACGTCTTGCTGACCTCAGAGACATCACAAAGTCCCTGATAGATGCAAGAGAAGTACTTCAAGCCGGCGACAAAAAATCCAGCCAAGGCTGACGAAGTCGGGGGCGGCTCCAAAACAGAAGGATAGGGAAAGAGAAAGTGTTTCCAGCTGGTGAGGAACTTTTACTGTTTTAAAAAGAGACTGCCTCTAAAAAAGTTAAAATTAATCTAAATTGGAAAACAGAAGAATCAAGCGGCGGAATTAAATTTGGAATGGTTTTGGACAGTGGTTATCTTACTTTTTAAATGCTATCTTCATGGATGGAATTTATGCCAGCCTTTTGAAACGGATGGATTAAATTTTCTTCTTCTATTTTCTCTTTTATTGTTCTCTGTAACCTATGGACTAAAGTTTTCCTCTTTCATTGCTGTGGGTGTTTTTCTAACTCATTTAAAGATTGGACTCTTTTTTTCTAACTTGAAACACAAAAAAGATACAAAATAAATAAGATTTGCAACGGCAACACTGCTGCTCGGCTGGGAGATTTGTGGATTGGAGTTTGTCTATTGAAAATGGAACACTTTTTTTTTCTCCACTGATTGTTTTGACTTGGCACTACAAGGTTTCACTGCTTGGCTACAGAGAGTGATAAGAAGGGAAGCACACAGATGTCCCTTTGAAGTATATCTTTAACCAGAGAAAAGTGAAAACAAACGTTTTTGTGAATCTATGTTTTAATTTTATTAACCTTCCAAGCTAGAGCAGCTGTGTTTGTTAGCTGAGAGAATGGCACAATTTCAAAAGCAAACAGAAATTTCAAGCTTGCAAAAGATACTTTCAGAAATACAGAAATTATCAAATACATATGAAAGAATAGAGAAGAAACTGGAAGACTTAGAGCATATAACAGCAAAATATGATGAAGAAATTGAGGATGTCTAGCAAATGCAAAATGTGGTGGTTAAAACTCAAAAACTCGAAGTGGAAAATGAATATAAAGAGATTAAACCTGCTGATATTTATGGTGATTTGTTTGTCTCTGAAAAGGGAAAGAATGGAATACTGAAAGAGGAATTAAATGGAGAGGAAATTTATCCCAGAGGGCAAGATACAGAAGAAGAAAAAAACCAAAGAATCTATGGATTTAAAGAGAGAAATTCTATTAGCAAAAGAATTGATAACACTGCTGACAATCAAAGATAAGCTGAATAAGGAAACAGAAAGAGGGCATCAAGATTATAGGAGAGATCTTATAAGCAAGGAGTTGCTAAGAGGAGTCTATACAAAGCTGATCAAGAAGATGATTAGAGGACTGGCACCACAAATGGCAGAAGATATGAGACTGTTTTGCTATTGGAAAGATACAGGTTGATAGATGGAAGAATATAATTTAAAACTAGTTAAACTTAGTGAAATTTATTGACAATAGATATAGCTTAAATAAATAACTGATAATGTTACTAATGAATACAATGTGTAGTGTTATGATGAGTATAATGGGATATGAATATTGAATAGTACCCATGTAAGGAAGATTAGCAATCCCTTTGTATTATACATAAAGCTTAATAATAACAATTTTTTACAAAAGAACTGTTAAATACAGTTAAAATTTTGATTATTAGGGGGAAAATGTTATGATATAGGATATAGTTAAATAAAAGGGATAAGAATAACAATGTATATATAGATATGGGTATAAGGAAACTGGATGTAAACTTTAAATAGTGATTTGGAAAGGAGGATTAGAAAACTTTGTTATTAAATATTATGGATGTTTAGCTAGAATAGGACATAAGGATTTAGTGTTAGTGGAGGATTTTAGAAATAGTAATTGAAAGGCCAGTGTGTGGTTATGTATTAAATTTTGGTATATTTTATCATGAAGGGCGCTTAAACAATTATAGTCAAATGAAAATGGAGATATGATGATGGTGACATGTATGAATATTTGGGTTAAAATACTTAAGTTAATATGAATTATGTTTGTTGGCTGTGGAAGAGATGCACAAAAGTCTTTTTGTAACCAACTGATACACTTTCTATAGCATGTAAAGAAGGATGTTGCATTTATTTTAAATTAAAAATTAATTTTTTTAAAAAAAAATGATTAAAGCAGAAACCCAGCAGAAAAATCATGATGTATATCTGCAAAACAACTACAGACACAAGTTTTGGGTTGCCTCCAGAAGTTGTGTGTGCTTCATCCCTGGAGGTTTTAAAGAAGAGATTGTCCAGAATGGAATAGGGTCTCCTGCTTGAGCGGGGGTGGTGGTGTTGGACTAGAAGACCTCTGAGGTCCCCTCCATTTCTGCAGTTGGTAGTTAGAAGGGGGAGGTGTTACCTTCAAGTGGGTTAGATGGAGAAACAAAATTTCTACAATTCAGCTGAAAACCGTGAGAGAGCCTGAACCCATGTCAAGGACCCCAGAATAGGTGTGGGATTTCAAGCAGCCAGTTCCCATAACAAAGTAAACTTGTTGATATGGACTACCTAAGACATTGGGGTGTTTGGCTGGGGAAACTATTGTTTAAGTCTATGAACTGATCGCACAGACTAGGCCTTCTCCGGATCCCATCTGCCAGCCAATGTCGGCTGGCGACCCCCCGGGGGAGAGCCTTCTCTGTTGCAGCTCCAGCCCTCTGGAACGAGCTCCCCGTGGAGATCCGGACCCTTACTACTCTCCCGGCCTTCTGCAAAGCCACTAAGTCCTGGCTGCTCCGGCAGGCCGGGGGCTGTTGAAGTATCCAGCCCCACGGTAACTATGAATGTTGTGTATTTTAAATTGCTGTTTTGTCTATTTATCCCCTTCCCCTGTTTATTGTAAGCCGCCCGGAGTCCTTCGGGAGTGGGCAGCATACAAGACCCATAAACTGAACTGAACTGAGCTGGTGTTGGAACCTCAGAGTTAGTTTTGCTTCCACATAACCATGCATGTATTCAATAAAATAAGATTTTCAGAGATGGAAGAAGCTGGAGTTTTATTTGGATTCTCCAGCTGGCTATTGACAAGTACTGTACCTTGGTATGGACCGGTTAGCGTCGCCGCAAGACAGAAGTGGGCTAGTGGGGCTCTGCAAAGCCCAGCCGATATCTGCTTGCCAGGAGACCTTATGGGGCCAAAGCCACCCTGGAGGGGTGGGGAATATAGGAGGGACCCTT